>NW_027017953.1:1180117-1464443 GCF_032854445.1 Liolophura sinensis | reverse complement strand
ATCTGAGAGATGCGACACTTCGTAACATCTGTAACTATGTATGCACCAAACACTAAAACTCCCCATGTAAAACAACTGGAACTGTAGCTTAGACAAGAAACCATACCCAGTAATATAGTACATATGTAGACAACGGCAACTGATACATTTACAACCATAAAAATGGACAAATGTGAGGCGTCTACGTCTGTGTATCCATCACAACTCAGACCTATACATATGCTACATATTAGCCTTACAGCCAAGACACGAAGCAATATATATTTAATTACAGAGTGATTGTTGCCATTGCAACTAGTTTTATTACGGCTCCCTTCAAAGACAGCTTGCTTATGAACGACAGAACAGAAAATGCTCACATGCTACTAGATTTTTGTATCGACTCTTGATTTTGTTGCACGGCAGATCTGCCACGTCGTGCTTTGCCTGTAACCCCGCAGGAAATTTCTGAAAAATTTGAAATCATGTGAAAAAAGTCTGTATAAAATAGAAAACTGGTATATTTAGGAAGCCGACTTCTTCAAACCTAAGAAAACCTGAATGAGGAGTTCTCTGCATGTAATATGCCATAGTGTTGCTACCATTATCTGTCATGTCACAAAACATCACATCACAGGCCTCCATACATATAATTATATCACACATTTATTTCGTTAGTCTATTAATTCATGCTTTAAAAGTTGCACAACACTACTTCGCTTGTAGAACAGCCGGCAGGTTACTGGTGCAGGTTTACTGGTAGGGGTTTACTGGTGCGGGTTTCCTGGTGGGGTTTACTAGTGCAGGTTTATTTCTGAGGGTTTACTGGTGGAGTCTACTAGTGCAGGTTTATTGCTGAGGGTTTACTGGTGCGGGTTTACTTTTGCAGGTTTACTGGTGCCAGGTTTACCTTTGCAGATTTACTGGTGCGGGTTTACTGGTGCAGGTTTACTGGTGGGGTTTGCTGGTGCAGGTTTACTGGTGCAGGTTTACTGGTGGGGTCTACTGATGCGAGTTTACTGGTGCGGGTTTACTGGTGGGGGTTCACTGGTGGGGGTTTACTGGTGGGGGTTTACTGGTGCATGTTTACTGGTGCACGTTTACTGGTGGGGGTTTACAGGTGCAGGTTTACTGGTGCAGGAAACATATTAGAGGGCAGTGAAGATTACCGTCCTTGGATTTGCCTTGCCACGCTCACGTTCTCTTGTGCTACGTTTACATCAGTACAGTAGTTGATGGAGGTGTTTTTAACGTGTTTAGCTGTACACACAATAATGCCTCACGTATATGAATGCGGTTAGTTTTATGGATGGAAGAAATCGGAGTTGGTGGGGGAAACCACCGAAAAGCAAGAAAAGCAAGAAAAGCTTTCCCACTTCTGACGTTGTAATATGCCCAACTTCAACAAACGCGGGTAAGCAAATTGGGCCCGTCAGCTCTGTTGATTGCTTATTATTGACAAAGCCCAACAGACAGTGAGAGCACAACACATGTCCTTATGTGTCGTTAACCACCCAACCACCGCCCTCTTCCCTAAAACATGTAAAACAGCTATATCCCCACCTCCCCAGCTTACAGCGTATTCGGCGCTGAATCCATCAGAGGCTTTTTTCCTGTGATAATATTCCCAAAACTCGTCCGCAGACACGACAGTTGTGAATAGATTCTCATAGGGTAGAGCCTCATCTGCTTCATTCATCTGAACTGGTACATTATCTGCATGGAGCCCTGACAATGGAAGGGTCAAAGGTCAGGCTCGGATTGTTCACATGCATAAAGTGGGAAATCTTCAACTATACAGCGTATAAACAATCAATATATACAAACAATACATCTAACAAATTTCCAAAGATGAGAAAGACGTGGGTTTGTTTAAAATATTTGATAACAAATGATGCTCGGATTGGAATTGATCCATTTGCACCGGCCATGTACAGATGTGGACAAGAGCTGTTGTATTATGAACTGTACCTCTGTTTTCCATGCCAATAGCGTGGTTTTCCGGTCTATCTGCCTGGTTCCTGGACAAACCTAACGGCCTGTCACTGCTGGCTGACGAGCTGCGCCTCCTTTCAGGAGTGTCGTAAATAGTAAAAGGTGCAAAAGAAATAAATAAACATTAAAAGCCATAAAAAACAGAAGTTGGAAAATCGGTGTTATCTGGACAGAAGCACGATGTATAATTTTGGTTCGACTTAAACCTTCCTGGTATAGCCGCAACCTAAAGATTGATCAAAGTTGTGACCGCTTTACATATTCTATAACCTGTCCACCGTTCCGCAGATCTCTTTGTGTTTAATGAAGCTATTAATGCTGTGCGCAGCATTAGTTTCCAGACATTGAAATATACACAACGCTGAAGGCGTTTTAAGGGTAGTAGAAACAAACTGTTTCTAAGCAAGCCGCTCGTTAGTTTAATTTTTTCGTCCAAACCCTTGGACATTTAAACCTGTACTGCGCTTGTCTAAATTATAGTCGGAGGAAACCTGGTACACCCCGCAGGAAACCAGACAGAGTCAGAAAGAAACCAGACAGAGTTTGTAGGAAACTAGGGCAGTTTCTGAAGGAACTGACCCTCCTTACAATGACGGGTGCTTGAAGCTGTCACGTGAATTTGTTCCCTCAAGTGCTCATCGTTTTTCGGTATGACGGACATAGATTTTTTAGACTCTGTGAACTGTAACCGTGAAATAATCTATACCATGATAAGCGACTACCTGTATAGGATGACGACGACAACAACAACAGCCACTAGGAGAAGGGCCCCGACAATGCCGCCTGCTATTTTACCCGCCGATGAGCCTTGGTCGGCCATGGCTTTCAGAGCTGCAATATATCCCAGATACAATTAACGTTAGGCTCAGTCATACTGAAAGTGTATGGTGTTTAATTATGTTATTAAACTAAGCCTGGCATTAATATCTTTGGCTGACCGGTTAAAAATGTTACATTGGAGATCAAAATCTTAACAATTTGCCGCTGACAAAGGAATTCACGTGTTTGAGCTATCACGTGCTGTAATCATCAGAATGGATAGAGTGGTTGACTGCGCATATACCTGTAATCATCAGAATGGATAGAGTGGTTAACTGCGCATATACCTGTAATCATCAAAATAGATAGACTGGTTGACTGTGCATATACCTGTAATCATCAAAATAGATAGAGTGGTTGACTGCGCATATACCTGTAATCATCAGAATAGACAGAGTGGTTGACTGCGCATATACCTGTAATCATCAAAATGGATAGAGTGGTTGACTGCGCATATACCTGTAATCATCAGAATAGATAGACTGGTTGACTGTGCATATACCTGTAATCATCAAAATAGATAGAGTGGTTGACTGCGCATATACCTGTAATCATCAGAATAGATAGAGTGGTTGACTGCGCATATACCTGTAATCATCAAAATAGATAGAGTGGTTGACTGCGCATATACCTGTAATCATCAGAATAGATATACTGGTTGACTGCGCATATACCTGTAATCATCAGAATAGATAGACTGGTTGACTGTGCATATACCTGTAATCATCAAAATAGATAGAGTGGTTGACTGCGCATATACCTGTAATCATCAGAATAGATAGACTGGTTGACTGCGCATATATCTGTAATCATCAGAATAGACAGACTGGTTGACTGCGCATATACCTGTAATCATCAAAATAGATAGAGTGGTTGACTGCGCATATACCTGTAATCATCAGAATAGATAGAGTGGTTGACTGTGTTAAGGGGAAAACTGCTGTCGGAAACCGCCGAAGTGCAGTTCGTACATTTCCGGTAGAATTCTTCTTCCCAGAAGGCAGCGAATAGTGCAGTTCGTTTTCCGCTTGACGATCGGGAAACCGGAATGTTGGACGTAGGCTCCGACTTTACACTAACAAGCCGGCAGTTTTAGCAACTGTCATTGGCTAAGAGGAAACACACATCAGGGTTTTAAAGATGGACCCGATGAACTCAGCGATTTATGCCAGCTTTGCCGTATTCCGACTTGTGTAAGGTGATGAAAAATTGCAAAATTATGCAGCAGGCAGCACCAGATAGAAAAAATGTGCCCTTTTCAGCCTATAGTGTCATTGTTTAAAGTTTTCTTCTCCTTTAAAATGACAACTTAACAGGTGAGTCTGTAGAAATGGGAGCTGTATTGTAGACGCAGACAGCATGGGCTCAATCCTTGGAGAAATCCCTTGGTTTTTCTTTATGGTATTAGTGCAGACTTCCTCCCTCTGGTATGACGTCGCTGGAGTGTGGCATAATATTTTATTATTATTATTATTATTATTATGGCTAATCATATTATACTCTCCGAACATCAGATGACATTTCCATGACATTCTTGTCTCACTTTATTTATTTATTTGATTGGTGTTTTACGCTGTACTTAAGAATATTTCACTTACACAATTATATTTTATACACAGGAGAAATATGTAGGAGTTATATAAATGTATATCGTAAAGCGTAAAGCACTCTCCAGACCACAATTGGCCACATCACCAGTGCTGAAAGATCGAAGCTCTGTGTACATATTTTCACAATCACTATAAACAAACCAGTTGTGTTCATATAAAATGTTAGTAATTTCACGGTGAGGCACATCTGACTGAATGACTTCATAGCAGTTTAGTGTAGGCATCTGCTTACACCACTTCTCTACACTATTTGCTTCGTGTGGAGTTGTCTATTTGGCCAATACAATAAAAGTATATTCTACCGTACATAATGTATGTGCTATGTTTTGTCCTCTTACATTATTTATACATTTTTCTGTATCATTGGTTAATATGGTAATTCAGCATTTTTTAATGGAGAAAAATGTTCGTTTTTTCAAAAACTCGAAATTTTTTAACAATCTGCGTTGTCGGAAGCTCTTTTTTTTTGGCGGCACTACCGTTTTTGGTTTATCGCCTTGCTCGGCCATACAGTCTTCGAGGACGCCCACTTGTTTCGGTACACCTGCATCTGAAAATCAAAGGGATTCAAGTCATGGCGAGATGCAAATTAATACCGATTGACTCAACAGTATGCACTGCGACGCTAAGTGTATGCTTTGATCTTTTGGGCCGCTTTTTGGGCCTCCATTACCCCCATCACCTTTCAGATGTAGGCCTACCCTATTTGAGGTTCCCTGAAACCTTCTGTGGTTTACAGAAGTTTCAGGCTCACGCGCTGCTGTCGTAGAATATGTGTCAAATCGTGACTGCTATGATATGTAGGCTGGACTTACCTACTCTTGCCAAATTATGACCATTTTCCTTTTTGACAATAGTTGCTTCTATTCATTGATTAAAGAATTATCGAACTTAGATTCCCAAACACGTTGTTTAAAAAAATACACGTATCTCTAAATGCTTTTGATTCAGATGTTTAACGAGTGCAGAGAGATACAATAATGGGAGTTTTTACTAACCTCGACGCTCCAAATTGAGCGCAATTTTGTTCATCGGCGGATTTCGCAGAACGTGGTCCCTATAGACATGACATGTAAGACGTGGCTCCTCTGGCCATAGCCAACGAACTGGACAGAATTCACCATTTTGGGCACCGTTACAAAGGTGGTCACGTGACTTCACTTTAAAGTAGGGATTAGAAGGTCGCGGACGATTGTCGTAGAAGTGGACAAATGTACCTGTGTGGAAAGCGTCTCACCATATCCGAGTTAGGACGATTTTTTGGCAGAGTATCTCGCTCAGTCAGATTAATCACTTGTCAACCCGACTGAAGCCGACTTAAACCAACATTCTTCGAGGAGAGGTACTAGTATACAAGAATAAATTCATTGCCGATTTAAAACAGTTTTTGGCCTTAGTCTCATCGGATAGGATAGATCATCTCTTAGTTTACGATTACGGATTCTATCATCGGCTTCATCAATACCGGCTTACATTCAAAGACAAAAAAAAACTTGGTCTAATTAGGTTAGAATAGGTGTTTTTTTTAATTTATATTCAAACATGGCAGTACCCTAAAGGGGTCCATAGAAGCATGTATTTATAGGCTTCTGTGCTCAAATATTTAACAATATTTTATACAAACTGCACATGATGTTTTTTTTTTATTTTACCGGATTTTTTTTCTTAGAATGTTTAAGAAATGTTTTTGTTTAGATTTTTACTTTAATTTTGGATGTAATCACTGTGATGTCGAAATCCATGCCTGTTTCCTTGTTCTTAAATACACATCACAATGTGGCTAAAATACTACCACTGTGGCATGAGACCCTCATCACTAAATCATTCAAATGTAGACATTCCAACGACTGTTGTCTCACAACAAAACATCACATCCTTGCATCAGTAAAATATGGAAGTAAAACCATTCTAACAATAATTCTACTTGATCTGTCATACATCTTACGTGTAAATCCGGAGACTCTCAAATAATTCTATGATCTCTATTGCAGACAAACTTTACACACCTGTCTCACATCTGTGCCCTGTAAAGCCGAGTTGACACACGCCCAGACATGCTCCAGTAACGAAATCACAACCGCCTGATTTACAATTCTCGCTGCAGTCCACGGAACAGTTATCTCCCCATGTCCCGTTCTCGCAGGCTGAAGAACATAGACGTTTGATTTAAACTGGTTGCAAACTTGACAAAACCACTGTCAAATGCACTAGTATTACCTTCTTGGTAATATATCACTTTTTTGCATCAAACATCGTGCTTTTATTACATCAAACGTCCAGAGGTTTACAGTGTAGAAAATGTTTTCGCCTTCAGCTATCGTCTTAGCTATCCACCTACATTACGCAAACCAATCAAACATTTTTACAGACTTTAGGAGTAAAGTCGTTACGAGTAGCTCCTTTGATTAAAAGACCGTGCAACAAACCGACGTCAATCTTCCATCTGAACGCTAAGAATGTGAAGCTTATTAGCGTGATATTTCATCTGTTTTCCACATTCCAGTATTCGTCACTAAGAAAAAGAGGGGAAATACACACTCGGCTGCTTGTCTGCTAGTACTCACGTGTACGACACGTTGTGTCTGTGTACCTGTAACCAGGTGAACACGGGAGATTCCCCTCAGTAACGGAACATTCCCCTGACGTCTTGTTACACACATTCCCTTTATAACAGAAACCACACGGCGTTTGGCAGTTGACGCCCCATTGTCGGTCGGCACATGCTGAAACCGCAAAAAGGCTGTAAAGTGCTTTATCCTTTTGGGACGTCAACATTTACGTTTTGGGACGTCAACACAAAGCTTTTTGAAATGCCACCATTAACGCGAATATAATAACACCTTAAAACGTCGTTAATAACGCCAAAATAGATTTGTTAAGTTTTGTAACAGTGACACTTGATTTATACACATCGAAGACGAGTGGTCATCTCATACAAGAGTTATGAACTAAAGCTCTCAACAAACCCAAAATCTAGTATACAACATTTATATGAGACGACTGAGATTCACAGAAATGAATCGGGAAATTATGAAAAATTGCAAATCGTGAAACAGCGAATGAAATGGCATTACTTCTGGATAAAGTAACTTGCCAGAACATGCAGCACGTACATATGACATGTCCATCGTGTTGTACATGTAGGTTCTGTTGGTGGCTCATTGAAACGATCTCACTGGTCGTGAGAAATGAGGATGATGGTGAATTCCACCATAAACATAGGAGATACTACACTGTGGCAGTGTCTGAATAGAGTGGTTTTGGTCGTTTTGTGTGACCGTTACGAGTCAAAATTTACCCTAGTTGCGAAGTAGGTTTACTCTTCGAGCAAAGCAGCTGTGAGCTACGGTGTAAAACAGCTCCAAATGTTTCGGATATACGGTAAGGAACATTTTCCTCTGTTCGAAGGCACATTGAAACTTCCTTAACACAAATCAATGTCAGCCGAATCTTCCTACAAATTAACTTACCTGTCCATAGGTTGGCCTAACCACGAATACTCTATAACAACGATTGTCAAGACCAAGGACAAAGATGGACAAAAAAGGACATTTTCATGGTCTACCCTTCAGCTGCCTTCTCGGTATGTTTGTCACAGTCATGTGATCTGTGTGGCCAGTCGAAATGTCATTCCTGGAGAATTACCCCTCGATTCGACCAAATATGCCTGCATTTAGGCTGATAAAGGTCATGACCTCAAGGTCAGTCTTGTTAAAGCATCACGATGGAGACGGGCTCACTAATTGGTATAGTACAGGCTCGGAAAATGTGAATCTTTTTCATGAACAGATGTGATTGCTAATAACTTCCTCGGTTCGGCCGGTCTTAACGTAATATTCCTTACCGTCCACCCGACACATTTCAGGCCGTTTTCCACCTCAACTCTAGCGATTGCGTTGCCCGAAATAAGTTACCACACACATAGATATTCCAAGGTGCTGATGGTTGTTTAAGTATATGTGACAGTAGTTATCAAAGGAAGATATTGCCGAAGGAAATTCAGATTTTTGAAATTCGTTCAACTAAATACAAAAATGTGTTGCATCTGACTGTTGACTAAATGCCCTAGGCCTGTATTTTCCGAAAAATGTCATTTAAGAGAATAAGGGGAAATCGGTGCCTGGTGTAACTGTTCGGTTGACGAGATAACATGCAGTTGAGATTCCCGCGATGCAATGTTCGCTCGTAGTTCGCAAATGTACTAGCCTAAACCGTATGACAGGCAGACATACGACATTCTTTTCTATCGACCATGTATTATAAAACATTCGTAATACTAACGATCTGTACGTTAGAACTGAAGTTACATGGAGAAGCTGGAAAAAGTTGCAAGGCAGGCTGCATAACTACAACATAATTATGGCGTGTCTGATATTTAAAGTTCACTGAACATCTCCCGTCGTCTACACTACAGGTGGCGCTACAAAGGGAGGTGTATCACTTAAAAAATACAATCTGCAGTCATGTTTCTAAATATAGCCACTTGAGCAAGAGGATGGTTCGAAGGGAAACACCGAATAAACTGAACTTTCCATTATCCACTCAGGGTCAGGTACTTGCCAGTAGATATCTGGAAGTCTTAACTGCAGCGTATGTGTAGATGAGGTACCAGCCTCCGTAAGTCTTAAATAGGACCTTCCGCTATACCAGACCATTGTAGCTCCTCACGATAAATTAATATTTATATCAACCAGAGCTTTGGAAAATGAGAAATTATACATATTCCTATTGAAATAACATTCATATTCACAGCATCTCACATCTTGTTTGCTGGTACTCACGTATACGACACGTTGTGTCTGTGTACCTGTAACCAGCTGAACAGAGGGGATTCCCCTCAGTAAAGGGACATTTTCCTGACGTCTTGTTACACACAGTCCCGTTGTAACAGAAACCACACGGCGTTCGGCAGTCCGCGTCCCATTGTCCGTCGGTACATGCTGAAAATCAGACGGTAACAAATTCTGTATGTATACTTGGAAATTTACATCCTGCTTAAATTTTTTCCATCATATGACGACGAGGAGTCATTAGGTGTGTGTGCATATACTGGATCTTCTTGTGGCAGGGTAAGTCTTTGCCGCCAAAGTGCTGCCGCCACTGTATCATGCTGAAGAGAACAGACATGATACCCTACCCAGTCACATTATACTGATACCGGGCCAACCAGTTTTCTTGCTCTAAACTATCAGTGCTGATCGCCACGACATGCAGCAAAAAATATCACTTTTAACATCTTGTATGACCTCATCCGGGTTTGATTCCTCCTGACTTCGAGGCGGACTCTCTAACCATTAAACCAACAAGTTTTGGGTCCGTCTTGCACGAACTGATCGTAGCAACAATTGATTGTAGACCCGGCAATGTTGTTTAAAATTTACTGTGAAAAAATAAGTTGAGCCTCTTGCAGACATGAACTGAACTGGCCCCGATAGCACAGTTGGTAGAGCATCCGCTTCAGGAAGCGGTAGATCTGTGGTCAATCCTGGATCGGGTTACACCTAACACTTTAAAAGAGGAAGTTGTAACTTCCTGGCTTGGCGTTCAGGCTGAAGGGGATAGTCTAATGACTGATTGACCCATATCAGTATAATGGCTCTGGCGGAGCGGTTTACCTGCCTTCGGTAAGTCGTCTCAGTAAAGCAGCACTAGATAAAAGAGCGGTGGAAATTCGTCCTGCATCAAGGAGGTACATCGCATGAACTGTAAGGAGTCCTTCGTCGTCATATGACATTAATGTTGTTAAGTACGACGTTAAACCCCAAGCACTCACTCACTCACTCAGAAAGGAATTTTCAGGCGATTGTAAATCTTCGAATCTGACTTTCATAATGCTATGAGGGATGTGTCTTCCAGAGCAGTTTTAAAAAGAGTTAAAATGAAAGTATATCAACACAAAAGCCCATGGACTTGTCTCTTTACTGTACTTAAAGCGATACGATCGCTCAAATATTAGATATTTTTGTGTCATTACAGAAACATGCGTCATAACATGAGTATCGGGTATTTTTCTCAAGAAGTAAAAATTACAATCCATCGTTAATCCCACCCCCAGCATTGTACGTTACGTGAATGTTTAAAAATAACAAAAAAAGAAAAGAAAATGAAGTCTGAAAAATGAAGTCTGAAGCAGTTTGGGGGCCCTGCAGTGTGCATGGTTTTGGTGTCCACGTTTCACAAAGTTAAAATGTTGACCGAGGAATAAATTTCATTGGTGATTGACTTTCAAATTCCGCAGAATACTATTGATCAAGCGCGACTTAATCATGTTCAAGCACTGGGTACAAGCTCCTTTACTCGACCAGACCATGTAGATGGACAAACTTTCTCCACTCCAAGCCAGTGAAATCTGTAAGTGTATCTTGGGTCGTTAATTGTACGAGGGGTGAAAGTCCTTGGACAGGTCATTGTGAAGTGTTTTGCACATCATGGAGCGGTATTGTGACCACCCTCAAAGTGTAATATGAGTCAATCATAAGCCTGAATACACTAATTATAGAAAACGTTTATACTGGCATTTAAACAAAATAAACAGGAAGGGGCAAAAAAGCATTTTAACATATTAATACTTTTTCTATCAAGTGCGGTAAATACAATTTTTATGAAGAAACAAATATGCTAAAGGTGGAAAAAGAAAGGGCTATTGTTAAAAGGGGACGTTAAAACATCAAGCCACTGGAACAGACATCTCCTGGTATAACAATATCCAATAACGCATTATATAGATATTATATAAATATTATATAATATGACGGATTTTCAATGAACTCTGGCCTATGGTTGGTCAAGTTTATTCATGTCAGTCAGCAAGCAACACAGTTAATAATTTATACCAATTAGAATGTCTTCAGAAATTATCAAATTTTATCGGTAAATACCAACCTGCAGCAGTCGTAATATTGAACCTATCAGGCTCATCTACAATTTGGACAGGACTGACCTGTAAGATGCGTGTCTGTACATTTCATTGTAATACCAAGTGACAAGTTTTCCTTAAATTCTGCGCTGCGATTGACTTCATTCATGTGTATCTAATCCGTATACAATCATGTGGTTAGTCTGAATGCATTGACAGCAAGCAAAGCGAGAAGTTGTATCAACCACAATTTCTTCAGCTACGCACAATAGTGCGAACAGCCAAATGAGCAACGTCGACAACTTCTTGTTAGAAGGGATTAATAAAGGACACACGAAGAATGAACGAAGGTACCTGTATGGAAGCCGCATGAAGTCATCGTCGCACCTTCGTGCTGTCGTTCCATCTTCCGGTGATGGCACGAAGATGCGAACCGATGAAACAATAATACAAAGCGCTAGCACGATGACACGAAGTGATGCTAGCTTCGTTTCAACGCTTTGTGGACAGGGAATACGAAAAAAACTTGTATGAGTTAAAATTTAAAGGGATACAGGAAATGAACACCACAATGCACTGCTCTGATCACGTGAGTATTCTTGTTAAAGCGAAGGCTCGAAAGAATGATACACTGGTATTGTGCCAAGGCTTTGTGCCATTACCGGGCGATGGAACGATGTCACGATGGCACCATGACTTCCTTGTATGTTTACAACACCGGTGTTGAGCCAACAGCGCCAGTACAAACAGTAGACAGCCGTCATTAGTGGCCTTACCTGTATCACATTTGATTCCCTTGTGTCCCGGCATGCACCGTGATAAGTTAGGTCTGTCCGGACAGTGCCCGGATGTTGTGTTACAAAGGTTCTTCCCCTCAGCACAGAACCCACAGTTTTCCCAACAGTCAGGCCCGTAGGTACCGCTTGTACAACCTAGGAGTTTAAAGCAACACTATTTATGCATCTGCAGTTGAACACACTGGGTAATATCAGGACCATTTATTTGTAAATATGCAATTAAAATCAGACCAATAGCAGTATGTGCTGTCAAGACTGGAGTTATCTGTTACTAAACCTTTCATAAGTCTGTGAGGGATGTGTCTTGATTAACTTTACTCTTCTTAAAGCGACACGATCGCCCAAATATTAGGTATCTTTGTGTCATTACAGAATAACATGAGTATTGGGAATTTTTCTCAAGAAGTAAAAATTGCAATCTTTCGTAAATGTTTAAAAATAACCAAAAAAAATATATATATATAAATAAAACTGAAATCTGAAAAGTCTGCCAGAATATTTAAATGAGGCAGTGGAAATGGAGTATGCGCACAGCGCTCGGTAGACTTCATATGCAAAGAAAAATTGCTGATTACACGCAGAAAAAAAAGGATTTACGGCTTGCTCATGACAGGACCGAAAAAAGGGGCGTAAAACACAGCTCGACAAGTTGACAAGCCAGTCTAGGGCTGTAATTGGTAAACCTTACATATTACTTCCACATAGAAAGGCAAGAAATGAGACGATTAAGCTGGCTTACTAAGTACTTGTTGAACTTGTCACTTACCTGCGGCTTACTTCGTGGACAAGCGCCTTCGGCCTTAAAACTTTATTATAAGTAGCATTTTTCGACAAGCTTCCTCACTTTATTGCATGCCAGTTATGGTATAGAGCGATATCGATTGAGTAGGAAAGATAGCAAGATCACACTGTCACTGTTTCTGTGACCCCCATGTACCTCACCCCCACGTACCTCGTTCGACATGTTTGTTTTCGCCGGAACATTTCGAACGCTGCGCATATGCTCCGAGCGCTTCCGGTTGAATATTAATGAGGCAAAATGGCGCTTCTTCTTTGTCTTGAATTCAAATAATGTCAGGACTTCTCCGGACTCGTACAAGCCACACACTCAAAGGAAAAGATTTCGGTCAAAGTGAGAGATTTAGTTTATGAACGAACTTTAAAACGTCATTAATGCGTTACAAGCAGAATTTGTTGAAAAATCCAAATTTTGGGCGACCATGTCACTTAAAGATTCTAGGGCTTATGGCGGAAATATTATATCGGTGAATACGAAAATGTATGCAGCCGTCGTAATATTTGACATATCAGCCTATGGGCTAGGATTAGTATACATGTATGTAGACTTCATTATTATATAAAATGTCGGATTTTCCGTCCATTCTGTCCTGCAAATGGCTTCATTTAGCCATGCGATTAGTTCGTACATAATGACAGCAAGCAATTTCCAGATCTGATCAAACCAGATATCGACCCGTGTGGGAAGGCACGCTATATCAGCCAGAATGGGGCTGTGGGGACGGCCAAACCAGCAACGTAAACCACTCCTTTCACGTGACCCACGAAGGACCCACGAAGAAAAAACGGGGACATCAAGGAACTGCCAGTGCGAGACCAGTATTGAGCCAACATCTCTTGTGCCAGCGGGCGGGAATACCAGTATTCAATACAAAGCCAAAAATGTGGTCCAGGCAGTCCAGTTGGATCGTACCACGTGACGGTCCTGTACTTGCAGCGATACTGGATCCCTTAGAGCCTGGTTTTTTCATATTGCACAGCAGCAATTAAGGGAGATAACTTTATATGCTAAAGCAGTTTGGGGGCGCTGCCGTGTGCATAGTTTTGGTGTCCACGTCTCACAAAGTTGAAATGTTGACCGAGGAATAAATTTCATTGGTGATTGACTTTCAAATTCCGCAGAATACTATTGATCAAGCGCGACTTAATCATGTTCAAGCAATGGGTACAAGCTCCTTTACTCGACCAGACCATGTAGATGGACAAACTTTCTCCATTCCAAGCCAGTGAAATCTGTAAGTGTATCTTGGGTCGTTATTTGTACGAGGGGTGAAAGTCCTTGGACAGGTTGAGCCATATAATAAACAGGTCATTGTGAAGTGTTTTGCACATCATGGAGCGGTATTGTGACCACCCTCAAAGTGTAATATGAGTCAATCATCAGCCTGAATACACAGATCATAGAAAACGTTTATACTGGTATTTAAAAAAAATAAACAGGAAGGGGCAAAAAAGCATTTTAACATATTAATACTTTTTTCTATCAAGTGCGGTAAATACAATTTTTATGAAGAAACAAATAAGCTAAAGGTGGAAAAAGAAAGGGCATATGTTAAAAGGTTACGTTAAAACCTCAAGCCACTGGAACACACACCTCCTGGTATAACAATATCCAATAACGCATTATATAGATATTATAAAAATATTATATAATATGACGGACTTTCAATGAACTCCGGCCTATGGTTGGTCAAGTTTATTCATGTCAGTCAGCATGCAACACAATTAATAATTTATACCAATCAGAATGTCTTCAGAAATTATCAAATTTTATTGATAAATATCAACCTGCAGCAGTCGTAATATTGAACCTATCAGGCTCATCTACAATTTGGACAGGACTCACCTGTAAGATGCGTGTCTGTAGATTTCATTGTAATATCAAGTGACAAGTTTTCCTTAAATTCTGCGCTGCGATTGACTTCATTCATGTGTATCTAATCCGTATACAATCATGTGGTTAGTCCGAATGCATTGACAGCAAGCAAAGCGAGAAGTTGTATCAACCACAATTTCTTCAGCTACGCACAATAGTGCGAACAGCCAAATGAGTAACGTCGACAACTTCTTGTTAGAAGGGATTCATGAAGGACACACGAAGAATGAACGAAGGTACCTGTATTGAAGCCGCATGAAGTCATCATCGCACCTTCGTGCTGTCGTTCCATCTTCCGGTGATGGCACGAAGATGCGAAGCGATGAAACAATGATGCAAAGCGCTGGCACGATGACACGAAGTGATGCTAGCTTCGTTTCAACGCTTTGTGGACAGGAAATACGAAAATATCTTGTATGAGTCAAAATTTAAAGGGATACAGGAAATGAACACCACAATGCACTGCTCTTATCACGTGAGTATTCTTGTTAAAGAATGATTCACTGGTATCGTGCCAAGGCTTTGTGCCATTGCCGGGCGATGGAACGATGTCACGATGGCACCATGACGTCCTTGCATGTCTACAACACCGGTGTTGAGCCAACAGCGCCATTATAAACAGTAGACAGTCGTCAATAGTGGCCTTACCTGTATCACATTTGATTCCCTGGAGCCCCGGCATGCACCGTGGAAAGTTAGGTCTATCCGGACAGTGCCCGGATGTTGTGTTACAAAGGTTCTTCCCCTCAGCACAGAACCCACACTTCTCCCCACAGTCTGGTCCGTAGGTACCGCTTGTACAACCTAGGAGTTTAAAGCAACACTATTTATGCATCTGCATTTGAACACACTGGGAAATATCAGGGCCATTTATTTGTAAATATGCAATTAAAATCAGAACAATAGCAGTATGTGCTGTCAAGTCTGGAGTTATCTGTTACTAAATCTTTCATAAGTCTGTGAGGGATGTGTCTTGATTAACTTTACTCTTCTTAAAGCGACACGATCGCCCAAATATTAGGAATCTTTGTCTCATTACAGAATAACATGAGTATTGGGAATTTTTCTCAAGAAGTAAAAATTGCAATCTTTCATAAATCCCACCCCAGGTATTATACGTAAAGTGAATGTTTAAAAATAACAAAAAAAAAGATTATATATATATATATATATATATATAAATAAATAAGACTGAAATCTGAAAAGTCTGCCAGAATATTTAAATGAGGCAGTGGAAATGGAGTATGCGCACAGCGCTCGGTAGACTTCATATGCAAAGAAAAATTGCTGATTACACGCACAAAAAAAGGATTTACGGCTTGCTCCTGACAGGACCGAAAAAAGGGGCGTAAAACACAGCTCGACAAGTTGACAAGCCAGTCTAGAGTTGTAATTGGTAAACCTTACATATTACTTCCACATAGAAAGGCAAGAAATGAGACGATTAAGCTGGCTTACTAAGTACTTGTTGAACTTGTCACTTACCTGCGGCTTACTTCGTGGACAAGCGCCTTCGGCCTTAAAACTTTATTATAAGTAGCATTTTTCGACAAGCTTCCTCACTTTATTGCATGCCAGTTATGGTATAGAGCGATATCGATTGAGTAGGAAAGATAGCAAGATCACACTGTCACTGTTTCTGTGACCCCCATGTACCTCACCCACACGTACCTCGTTCGACATGTTTGTTTTCGCCGGAACATTTCGAACGCTGCGCATATGCTCCGAGCGCTTCCGGTTGAATATTAATGAGGCAAAATGGCGCTTCTTCTTTGTCTTGAATTCAAATAATGTCAGGACTTCTCCGGACTCGTACAAGCCACACACTCAAAGGAAAAGATTTCGGTCAAAGTGAGAGATTTAGTTTATGAACGAACTTTAAAACGTCATTAATGCGTTACAAGCAGAATTTGTTTAAAAATCCAAATTTTGGGCGACCATGTCACTTAAAGATTCTAGGGCTTATGGCGGAAATATTATATCGGTGAATACGAAAATGTATGCAGCCGTCGTAATATTTGACATATCAGCCTATGGGCTAGGATTAGTATACATGTCTGTAGACTTCATTATTATATCAAATGACGGATTTCCCGTCCATTCTGTCCTGCAAATGGCTTCATTTAGCCATGCGATTAGTTCGTACATAATGACAGCAAGCAATTTCCAGATCTGATCAAACCAGATATCGACCCGTGTGGGAAGGTACGCTATATCAGTCAGAATGGGGCTGTGGGGACGGCCAAACCAGCAACGTAAACCACTCCTTTCACGTGGCCCACGAAGGACCCACGAAGAAAAAACGGGGACATCAAGGAACTGCCAGTGCGAGACCAGTATTGAGCCAACATCTCTTGTGCCAGCGGGCGGGAATACCAGTATTCAATACAAAGCCAAAAATGTGGTCCAGGCAGTCCAGTTGGATCCTACCACGTGACGGTCCTGTACTTGCAGCGATACTGGATCCCTTAGAGCCTGATTATTTCACATTGCACAGCAGCAATTAAGGGAGGTAACTTTATATGCTAAAGCAGTTTGGGGGCGCTGCAGTGTGCATGGTTTTGCTGTCCACCTTTCACAAAGTTGAAATGTTGACTGAGGAATAAATTTCATTGGTGATTGACTTTCAAATTCCGCAGAATACTATTGATCAAGCGCGACTTAATCATGTTCAAGCACTGGGTACAAGCTCCTTTACTCGACCAGACCATGTAGATGGACAAACTTTCTCCATTCCAAGCCAGTGAAATCTGTAAGTGTGTCTTGGGTCGTTATTTGTACGAGGGGTTAAAGTCCTTGGACAGGTTGAGCCATATAATAAACAGGTCATTGTGAAGTGTTTTGCACATCATGGAGCGGTATTGTGACCACCCTCAAAGTATAATATGAGTCAATCATAAGCCTGAATACACTAATCATAGAAAACGTTTATACTGGCATTTAAAAAAAATAAACAGGAAGGGGCAAAAAAGCATTTTAACATATTAATACTTTTTTCTATCAAGTGCGGTAAATACAATTTTTATAAAGAAACAAATATGCTAAAGATGGAAAAAGAAAGGGCATATGTTAAAAGGGGACGTTAAAACATCAAGCCACTGAAACACACACCTCCTGGTCTAACAATATCCAATAACGCATTATATAGAGACTATATAAATATTATATAGTATGACGGACTTTCAATGAACTCTGGCCTATGATTGGTCAAGTTTATTCATGTCAGTCAGCATGCAACACAATTAATAATTTATACCAATCAGAATGTCTTCAGGAATTATCAAATTTTATCGGCAAATATCAACCTGCAGTAGTCGTAATATTGAACCTATCAGGCTCATCTACAATTTGGACAGGACTCACCTGTAAGATGCGTGTCTGTAGATTTCATTGTAATATCAGGTGACAAGTTTTCCTTAAATTCTGCGCTGCGATTGACTTCATTCATGTGTATCTAATCCGTATACAATCATGTGGTTAGTCCGAATGCATTGACAGCAAGCAAAGCGAGAAGTTATATCAACCACAATTTCTTCAGCTACGCACAATAGTGCGAACAGCCAAATGAGTAACGTCGACAACTTCTTGTTAGAAGGGATTCATGAAGGACACACGAAGAATGAACGAAGGTACCTGTATTGAAGCCGCATGAAGTCATCATCGCACCTTCGTGCTGTCGTTCCATCTTCCGGTGATGGCACGAAGATGCGAAGCGATGAAACAATGATGCAAAGCGCTGGCACGATGACACGAAGTGATGCTAGCTTCGTTTCAACGCTTTGTGGACAGGAAATACGAAAATATCTTGTATGAGTCAAAATTTAAAGGGATACAGGAAATGAACACCACAATGCACTGCTCTTATCACGTGAGTATTCTTGTTAAAGAATGATTCACTGGTATCGTGCCAAGGCTTTGTGCCATTGCCGGGCGATGGAACGATGTCACGATGGCACCATGACGTCCTTGCATGTCTACAACACCGGTGTTGAGCCAACAGCGCCATTATAAACAGTAGACAGTCGTCAATAGTGGCCTTACCTGTATCACATTTGATTCCCTGGAGCCCCGGCATGCACCGTGGAAAGTTAGGTCTATCCGGACAGTGCCCGGATGTTGTGTTACAAAGGTTCTTCCCCTCAGCACAGAACCCACACTTCTCCCCACAGTCTGGTCCGTAGGTACCGCTTGTACAACCTAGGAGTTTAAAGCAACACTATTTATGCATCTGCATTTGAACACACTGGGAAATATCAGGGCCATTTATTTGTAAATATGCAATTAAAATCAGAACAATAGCAGTATGTGCTGTCAAGTCTGGAGTTATCTGTTACTAAATCTTTCATAAGTCTGTGAGGGATGTGTCTTGATTAACTTTACTCTTCTTAAAGCGACACGATCGCCCAAATATTAGGAATCTTTGTCTCATTACAGAATAACATGAGTATTGGGAATTTTTCTCAAGAAGTATAAATTGCAATCTTTCGTACATCCCACCCCAGGTATTATACGTAAAGTGAATGTTTAAAAATAACAAAAAAAATTATATATATATATATATATATATAAATAAATAAGACTGAAATCTGAAAAGTCTGCCAGAATATTTAAATGAGGCAGTGGAAATGGAGTATGCGCACAGCGCTCGATAGACTTCATATGCAAAGAAACATTGCTGATTACACGCACAAAAAAAGGATTTACGGCTTGCTCCTGACAGGACCGAAAAAAGGGGCGTAAAACACAGCTCGACAAGTTGACAAGCCAGTCTAGAGTTGTAATTGGTAAACCTTACATATTACTTCCACATAGAAAGGCAAGAAATGAGACGATTAAGCTGGCTTACTAAGTACTTGTTGAACTTGTCACTTACCTGCGGCTTACTTCGTGGACAAGCGCCTTCGGCCTTAAAACTTTATTATAAGTAGCATTTTTCGACAAGCTTCCTCACTTTATTGCATGCCAGTTATGGTATAGAGCGATATCGATTGAGTAGGAAAGATAGCAAGATCACAATGTCACTGTTTCTGTGACCCCCATGTACCTCACCCCCACGTACCTCGTTCGACATGTTTGTTTTAGCCGGAACATTTCGAACGCTGCGCATATGCTCCGAGCGCTTCCGGTTGAATATTAATGAGGCAAAATGGCGCTTCTTCTTTGTCTTGAATTCAAATAATGTCAGGACTTCTCCGGACTCGTACAAGCCACACACTCAAAGGAAAAGATTTCGGTCAAAGTGAGAGATTTAGTTTATGAACGAACTTTAAAACGTCATTAATGCGTTACAAGCAGAATTTGTTTAAAAATCCAAATTTTGGGCGACCATGTCACTTAAAGATTCTAGGGCTTATGGCGGAAATATTATATCGGTGAATACGAAAATGTATGCAGCCGTCGTAATATTTGACATATCAGCCTATGGGCTAGGATTAGTATACATGTCTGTAGACTTCATTATTATATCAAATGACGGATTTCCCGTCCATTCTGTCCTGCAAATGGCTTCATTTAGCCATGCGATTAGTTCGTACATAATGACAGCAAGCAATTTCCAGATCTGATCAAACCAGATATCGACCCGTGTGGGAAGGTACGCTATATCAGTCAGAATGGGGCTGTGGGGACGGCCAAACCAGCAACGTAAACCACTCCTTTCACGTGGCCCACGAAGGACCCACGAAGAAAAAACGGGGACATCAAGGAACTGCCAGTGCGAGACGAGTATTGAGCCAACATCTCTTGTGCCAGCGGGCGGGAATACCAGTATTCAATACAAAGCCAAAAATGTGGTCCAGGCAGTCCAGTTGGATCCTACCACGTGACGGTCCTGTACTTGCAGCGATACTGGATCCCTTAGAGCCTGATTATTTCACATTGCACAGCAGCAATTAAGGGAGATAACTTTATATGCTAAAGCAGTTTGGGGGCGCTGCAGTGTGCATGGTTTTGCTGTCCACCTTTCACAAAGTTGAAATGTTGACTGAGGAATAAATTTCATTGGTGATTGACTTTCAAATTCCGCAGAATACTATTGATCAAGCGCGACTTAATCATGTTCAAGCACTGGGTACAAGCTCCTTTACTCGACCAGACCATGTAGATGGACAAACTTTCTCCATTCCAAGCCAGTGAAATCTGTAAGTGTGTCTTGGGTCGTTATTTGTACGAGGGGTTAAAGTCCTTGGACAGGTTGAGCCATATAATAAACAGGTCATTGTGAAGTGTTTTGCACATCATGGAGCGGTATTGTGACCACCCTCAAAGTATAATATGAGTCAATCATAAGCCTGAATACACTAATCATAGAAAACGTTTATACTGGCATTTAAAAAAAATAAACAGGAAGGGGCAAAAAATCATCTTAACATATTAATACTTTTTTCTATCAAGTGCGGTAAATACAATTTTTATAAAGAAACAAATATGCTAAAGATGGAAAAAGAAAGGGCATATGTTAAAAGGGGACGTTAAAACTCAAGCCACTGGAACACACACCTCCTGGTATAACAAATATCCAATAACGCATTATATAGAGACTATATAAATATTATATAATATGACGGACTTTCAATGAACTCTGGCCTATGATTGGTCAAGTTTATTCATGTCAGTCAGCATGCAACACAATTAATAATTTATACCAATCAGAATGTCTTCAGGAATTATCAAATTTTATCGGCAAATATCAACCTGCAGCAGTCGTAATATTGAACCTATCCGGCTCATCTACAATCTGGACAAGACTCCCCTGTAAGATGCGTGTCTGTAGATTTCATTGTAATATCAGGTGACAAGTTTCCTTAAATTCTGCGCTGCGATTGACTTCATTCATGTGTATCTAATCCGTATACAATCATGTGGTTAGTCCGAATGCATTGACAGCAAGCAAAGCGAGACGTTATATCAACCACAATTTCTTCCGCTACGCACAATAGTGCGAACAGCCAAATGAAACAACGTCCGACAACTTCTTTTTAGAAGGGATTCATGAGGGACACACGAAGAATGAACGAAGGTACCTGTATGGAAGCCGCATGAAGTCATCGTCGCACCTTCGAGCTGTCGTTCCATCTTCCGGTGATGGCACGAAGATGCGAAGCGATTGAAACAATGATACAAAGCGCTGGCACGATGACACGAAGTGATGCTAGCTTCGTTTCAACGCTTTGTGGACAGGGAATACGAAAAAAAAACATGTATGATTCAAATTTTAAAGGGATACAGGAAATGAACACCACAATGCACTGCTCTTATCACGTGAGTATTCTTGTTAAAGCGAAGGCTCGAAAGAATGATACGCTGGTATCGTGCCAAGGCTTTGTGCCATTGCCGGCGATGGAACAATGTCACGATGGCACCATGACGTCCTTGCATGTCTACAACACCGGTGTTGAGCAAACAGCGCCATTATAAACAGTAGACAGTCGTCAATAGTGGCCTTACCTGTGTCACATTTGGTTCCCTTGTGTCCCGGCATGCACCGTGGTAAGTTAGGTCTATCCGGACAGATCCCGGATGTTGTGTTACAAAGGTTCTTCCCCTCAGCACAGAACCCACACTTCTCCCCACAGTCTGGTCCGTAGGTACCGCTTGTACAACCTAGGAGTTTAAAGCAACACTATTTATGCATCTGCAGTTGAACACACTGGGTAATATCAGGACCATTTATTTGTAAATCTGCAATTAAAAATCGGAACAATAGCAGTATGTGCTGTCAAGGCTGGAGTTATCTGTTACTAAATCTTTCATATTGCTGTGAGGGATGTGTCTTGATTAACTTTTACTCTTCTTAAAGCGACACGATCGCCCAAATATTAGGTGTCTCTGTCATACAGAATAACATGAGTATTGGGAATTTTTCTCAAGAAGTATAAATTGCAATCTTTCGTAAATCCCACCCCAGGTATTATACGTAAAGTGAATGTTTTAAAATAACAAAAAAAATTATATATATATATATATATATATAAATAAATAAGACTGAAATCTGAAAAGTCTGCCAGAATACTTAAATGAGGCAGGTGGAAATGGAGTATGCACACAGCGCTCGATAGACTTCATATGCAAAGAAACATTGCTGGATTACACGCACAAAAACAGGATTTACGGCTTGCTCCTGACAGGACCGAAAAAAGGGGCGTTAAAACACAGCTCGACAAGTTGACAAAGCCAGTCTAGAGTTGTAATTGGTAAACCTTACATATTACTTCCACATAGAAAGGCAAGAAATGAGACGATTAAGCTGCTTACTAAGTACTTGTTGAACTTGTCACTTACCTGCGGCTTACTTCGTGGGACAAGCGCCTTCGGCCTTAAAACTTTATTATAAGTAGCATTTTTCGACAAGCTTCCTCACTTTATTGCATGCCAGTTATGGTATAGAGCGATATCGATTGAGTAGGAAAGATAGCAAGATCACACTGTCACTGTTTTCTGTGACCCCCATGTACCTCACCCCCACGTACCTACCTCGTTCGACATGTTTGTTTTCGCCGGAACATTTCGAACGCTGCGCATATGCTCCGAGCGCTTCCGGTTGAATATTAATGAGGCAAAATGGCGCTTCTTCTTTGTCTTGAATTCAAATAATGTCAGGACTTCTCCGGACTCGTACAAGCCACACACTCAAAGGAAAAGATTTCGGTCAAAGTGAGATATTTAGTTTATGAACGAACTTTAAAACTTCCTTAATGCGTTACAAGCAGAATTTGTTTAAAAATCCAAATTTTGGGCGACCATGTCACTTAAAGATTCTAGGGCTTATGGCGGAAATATTATATCGGTGAATACGAAAATGTATGCAGCCGTCGTAATATTTGACATATAAGCCTTTGTGCTAGGATTAGTATACATGTCTGTAGACTTCATTATTATATCAAATGACGGATTTCCCGTCCAATCTGTCCTGCAAATGGCTTCATTTAGCCATGCGATTAGTTCGTACATAATGACAGCAAGCAATTTCCAGACCTGATCAAACCAGATATCGACCCGTGTTGGAAGGTACGCTATATCAGTCAGAATGGGGCTGTGGGGACGGCCAAACCAGCAACGTAAACCACTCCTTTCACGTGACCCACGAAGGACCCACGAAGAAAAAACGGGGACATCAAGGAACTGCCAGTGCGAGACGAGTATTGAGCCAACATCTTTTGTGCCAGCGGGCGGGAATACCAGTATTCAATACAAAGCCAAAAATGTGGTCCAGGCAGTCCAGTTGGATCCTACCACGTGACGGTCCTGTACTTACAGCGATACTGGATCCCTTAGAGCCTGGTTATTTCATATTGTACAGCAGCAATTAAGGGAGGTAACTTTATATGCTAAAGCAGTTTGGGGGCGTTGCAGTGTGCATGTTATTGCTGTCCACGTCTCACAAAGTTGAAATGTTGACTGAGGAATAAATTTCATTGGTGATTGACTTTCAAATTCCGCAGAATACTATTGATCAAGCGCGACTTAATCATGTTCAAGCACTGGGTACAAGCTCCTTTACTCGACCAGACCTTGTAGATGGACAAACTTTCTCCACTTCAAGCCAGTGAAATCTGTAAGTGTATCTTGGGTCGTTATTTGTACGAGGGGTGAAAGTCCTTGGACAGGTTGAGCCATATAATAAACAGGTCATTGTGAAGTGTTTTGCACATCATGGAGCGGTATTGTGACAACCATCAAAGTGTAATATGAGTCAATCATAAGCCTGAATACACTAATCATAGAAAACGTTTATACTGGCATTTAAAAAAAATAAACAGGAAGGGGCAAAAAGCATCTTAACATATTAATACTTTTTCTATCAAGTGCGGTAAATACAATTTTTATGAAGAAACAAATCAGCTAAAGGTGGAAAAAGAAAGGGCATATGTTAAAAGGGGACGTTAAAACCTCAAGCCACTGGAACACACACCTCCTGGTATAACAATGTCCAATAACGCATTATATAGATATTATATAAATATTATATAATATGACGGACTTTCAATGAATTCCGGCCTATGATTGGTCAAGTTTATTCATGTCAGTCAGCATGCAACACAATTAATAATTTATACCAATCAGAATGTCTTCAGAAATTATCAAATTTTATCGATAAATATCAACCTGCAGCAGTCGTAATATTGAACCTATCAGGCTCATCTACAATTTGGACAGGACTCACCTGTAAGATGCGTGTCTGTAGATTTCATTGTTATATCAGGTGACAAGTTTTCCTTAAATTCTGCGCTGCGATTGACTTCATTCATGTGTATCTAATCCGTATACAATCGTGTGGTTAGTCCGAATGCATTGACAGCAAGCAAAGCGAGAAGTTATATCAACCACAATTTCTTCAGCTACGCACAATAGTGCGAACAGCCAAATGAGCAAAGTCGACAACTTCTTGTTAGAAGGGATTCATGAAGGACACACGAAGAATGAACGAAGGTACCTGTATGGAAGCCGCATGAAGTCATCGTCGCACCTTCGTGCTGTCGTTCCATCTTCCGGTGATGGCACGAAGATGCGAAGCGATGAAACAATGATGCAAAGCGCTGGCACGATGACACGAAGTGATGCTAGCTTCGTTTCAACGCTTTGTGGACAAACAATACGAAAATATCTTGTATGAGTCAAAATTTAAAGGGATACAGGAAATGAACACCACAATGCACTGCTCTGATTACGTGAGTATTCTTGTTAAAGCGAAGGCTCGAAAGAATGATACGCTGGTATCGTGCCAAGGCTCTGTGCCATTACCGGGCGATGGAACGATGTCACGATGGCACCATGACGTCCTTGCATGTCTACAACACCGGTGTTGAGCCAACATCGCCAGTATAAACAGTAGACAGCCGTCATTAGTGGCCTTACCTGTATCACATTTGATTCCATTGTGTCCCGGCATGCACCGTGATAAGTTAGGTCTGTCCGGACAGTGCCCGGATGTTGTGTTACAAAGGTTCTTCCCCTCAGCACAGAACCCACACTTCTCCCCACAGTCTGGTCCGTAGGTACCGCTTGTACAACCTAGGAGTTTAAAGCAACACTATTTATGCATCTGCATTTGAACACACTGGGTAATATCAGGACCATTTATTTGTAAATATGCAATTAAAATCAGAACAATAGCAGTATGTGCTGTCAAGGCTGGAGTTATCTGTTACTAAACCTTTCATAATGCTGTAAGGGATGTGTCTTGATTAACTTCACTCTTCTTAAAGCGACACGATCGCCCAAATATTAGATATATTTGTGTCATTACAGAATAACATGAGTATTGGGAATTTTTCTCAAGAATTAAAAATTGCAGTCTTTCGTAAATTCCACCCCAGGTATTGTTCTTAAACTGAATGTTTAAAAATAACAAAAAAAGAAAAGAAAATGAAGCCTGAAAAGTCGGCCAGAATATTTAAATAAGGCAATGAAAATGAAGCATGCGCAGAGTACTCGGCAAACTTCATATGCAAACTAACATGGCTGATCACACGCATAAAAGGATTTACGGTTGACATGCCAGTGTACAGTTGTAATTAGTGAACCTTACATATTACTTCCACATAGAAAGGCAAGAAATGAGACGATTAAGCTGGCTTAGTAAGTACTTGTTGAACTTGTCACTTACCTGCGGTTTACTTCGTGGACAAGCGCCTTCGGCCTTAAAACTTTATTATAAGTAGCATTTTTCGACAAGCTTCCTCACTTTATTGCATGCCAGTTATGGTATAGAGCGATATCGATTGAGTAGGAAAGATAGCAAGATCACACTGTCACTGTTTCTGTGACCCCCATGTACCTCACCCCCACGTACCTCGTTCGACATGTTTGTTTTCGCCGGAACATTTCAAACGCTGCGCATATTCTCCGAGCGCTTCCGGTTGAATATTAATGAGACAAAATGGCGCTTCATCTTTGTCTTGAATTCAAATAATGTCAGGACTTCTCCGGACTCGCACAAGCCACACACTCAAAGGAAAAGATTTCGGTCAAAGTGAGAGATTTAGTTTATGAACGAACTTTAAAACTTTGTTAATGCGTTACAAGCAGAATGTCACTTAAAGATTCTAGGGCTTATAACAATATTATATCGGTGAATACGAAAATGTATGCAGCCGTCGTAATATTTGACATATCAGCCTTTGTGCTAGGAATAGTATACATGTCTGTAGACTTCATTATTATATCAAATGACGGATTTCCCGTCCATTCTGTCCTGCAAATGGCTTCATTTAGCCATGCGATTAGTTCGTACATAATGACAGCAAGCAATTTCCAGACCTGATCAAACCAGATATCGACCCGTGTGGGAAAGTACGTTATATCAGTCAGAATGGGGCTGTGGGGACGGCCAAACCAGCAACGGAAACCACTCCTTTCACGTGACCCACGAAGAACCCACGAAGAAAAAACGGGGACATCAAGGAACTGCCTGTGCGAGACCAGTATTGAGCCAACATCTCTTGTGCCAGCGGGCGGGAAAACCAGTATTCAATACAAAGCCAAAAATGTGGTCCAGGCAGTTCAGTTGGATCGTACCACGTGACGGTCCTGTACTTGCAGCGATACTGGATCCCTTACAGCCTGGTTATTTCATATTGTACAGCAGCAATTAAGGGAGGTAACTTTATATGCTTTATATGTTAAAACCTCAAGCCACTGGAACACACACCTCCTGGTATAACAATATCCAATAACGCATTATATAGATATTATATAAATATTATATAATATGACGGACTTTCAATGAACTCCGGCCTATGATTGGTCAAGTTTATTCATGTCAGTCAGCAAGCAACACAATTAATAATTTATACCAATCAGAATGTCAGAAATTATCAAATTTTATCGGTAAATACCAACCTGCAGCAGTCGTAATATTGAACCTATCAGGCTCATCTACAATTTGGACAAGACTCACCTGTAAGATGCGTGTCTGTAGATTTCATTGTAGGCCTAATACCAAGTACAAGTTTTCCTTAAATTCTGCGCTGCGATTGACTTCATTCATGTGTATCTAATCCATATACAATCATGTGGTTAGTCCGAATGCATTGACAGCAAGCAAAGCGAGAAGTTATATCAACCACAATTTTTTCAGCTACGCACAATAGTGCGAACAGCCAAATGGGCAACGTCGACAACTTCTTGTTAGAAGGAATCCATGAAGGACACACGAAGAATGAACGAAGGTACCTGTATGGAAGCCGCATGAAGTCATCGTCGCACCTTCGTGCTGTCGTTCCATCTTCCGGTGATGGCACGAAGATGCGAAGCGATGAAACAATGATGCAAAGCGCTGGCACGATGACACGAAGTGATGCTAGCTTCGTTTCAACGCTTTGTGGTCAGGGAATACGAAAAAAACTTGTATGAGTCAAAATTTAAAGGGATACAGGAAATGAACACCACAATGCACTGCTCTTATCACGTGAGTATTCTTGTTAAAGAATGATACGCTGGTATCGTGCCAAGGCTTTGTGCCATTACCGGGCGATTGAACGATGTCACGATGGCACCATGGCGGCCTTGCATGTCTACAACACCGGTATTGAGCCAACAGCGCCATTATAAACAGTAGACAGCCGTCATTAGTGGCCTTACCTGTATCACATTTGATTCCATTGTGTCCCGGCATGCACCGTGATAAGTTAGGTCTGTCCGGACAGTGCCCTGATGTTGTGTTACAAAGGTTCTTTCCTTCAGCACAGAACCCACAGCTTTCCCCACAGTCAGGTCCGTAGGTACCGCTTGTACAACCTAGGAGTTTAAAGCCAAACTAAGTTTGCATCTGCATTTGGACACACTGGGTAACATTAGCGCCATTTATTTGTAAATATGCTATAAACATTAGAGCCATAACTACATGTGCTGTGAAGACTGGAGTTATCTGTTACTAAATCTTTCATAATGCTGTGAGGGATGTGTCTTGGAGAGCAGTGGGAAAAGGTTAAACTTTAAGGAGGCAGGCAAATGTATCAAAATAGTTTAAAACACAGACCCTCATCTCCCACAAAAACGTGTGATTGTCGAAACAGCACTGTTTCAAAAAATCTCTCTCCTCATTGTCCAACATGTGTGCACCCAGTTTGCCTCGACTCTGTTAGAAATCCACTCAGTGTAACATACCTGCATAACTGAAGGGTACCCACTACGTGTAAATGGAAGTGAGTGACAGGGTTTTATTAGTACAACCTCTTGTTATAGTAGATAACCCTACATATAGACGTATGCAGATGTTCTCCAAGTAAACCATACATAGAGGAATATGTCAGGCTATGTGACCTGTATCGTACCTTCAAACCTATGGATGGTCGTGGGATTCCTCCCGCCATAGTGCTGGCCCCCGTCGTATGAAAGTAATATTCTTGAGTACGACGTAAAACACCAATGAAATAAGTAAATATCGTACCTTTACATATTACTCCCGTGGGATCACATTTGTTGCATGCTGGGGTCGGTTGACACCGTATGTCACACATCTCGCCGTACCAGCCGTCTGCACACACTGCAATTTTCCGAACAAAAGTAGTGAAAAAATGAAATTAATAAAAAAGTAGAAAAAGAAGAAGGGACTTCCCGCTTTCCTCCCACCATAACGCTGGCCGCCGTCGTATAAGTGAAATATTCTTGAGTGCGGCGTAAAACACCAATCAAATAAATAAATAAATAAATACAACCATTTGCCTATTAGTTAAACTGATGATTATTTAACGATAAACAGTATCACTGCACAGCTTGGAATATGTAGACGTTTGTTAATGTTTAGCTGATGTATACAGGCACTATTAGAGGTGGAATTGTATAGGAAACAAGAGTGTATAATGTTGTGGGTTCTAATTATGGACGGGAACGCAACACAGAATGACTCGACTGGTAGAGCTATATTGTCGCCAGTGTCGGTTACATATAAAATCGTAATCTGTAGGATGACAACATTACATCCCTCCCAACATTTGGAAATAAAGCATGAGATCTTAGTCATCATAGATCTGCTATTATGCACACAATATAAATCGAAATATCAAAATTAACTGTCCGTATAGTCAAGCTCTGACTCTTAGGCTTTGAAGAGCAATGAAATGTTAAGCACTTTATATAATGCACTTGTTAATAATTAAAGGTACAATTAAAACAACTAAAAGTTCAAATCGTTCATTATTGGAGGGCATCAATCAGAAATGTCAATCACGAGGTTATATAGTCTCTGAAACGAACCGGAGGCTGTCGTCGTCATCAAGGTCAATGTCACTGATGTGATTGTTGGTGGTAGTATCTGAACATGTATTATTAGATCTCAACACTTTTATAAATGATGAGTTCTGGTGATGGAGTGATTTCCATGTTTAACGGTCATCATTGATCCTTTCACTGCGGTGACTTTATACGGGTTGGAGCTGAACAGAGGTTTAAGTTTACCCTTTTTCTGGTTGCGTAGTAGTACGATATCACCAACACGAATGGTCGCTGGCTTAGCCTGTGCGTGAAGATCAGCATAATACTTCATTCTCTGTTTGGCGCTATCGTCTTTAACCTGGATGTCGGATTGAGAGACTGGTTGGGCAAGTTCTGGTAAAGTTGTGCGGTACGGTCTGTTGAATAGTTGTTCAGCAGGTGGTTTGTCAGTTGAGCTGTGGGGCGTTGCACGGTAACTCCTTAAGAATTTGTATAGTTCCTGTTTCCATGGCTTTCCTTCAGCTTCAGATGCACGCATGGCTTTCTGTAAGGTCTTGATGAACCTTTCTGCATCACCATTAGCTCTTGGCCAGTATGGTGTGATTCTCCGATGTTTGATAGCTAGGTAATCGAGGAACTGGTGAAACTCTGTACTATTAAATGGAGGTCCGTTGTCAGTTTTCAGAACTGATGGTATACCATGTGTGGCAAATATCTTGTCAAAGGCGGGAATGGTGGATCGCGCAGAGGTGCAAGACACCTCTTCTACTTCAGGGTAACGGGAGTATTCGTCATAGACAATCAGTAAGTAGTCTCCAGAGGGTAATGGTCCAACGAAATCTGCACAGACGTTTTCCCATGGTGCTTGTGGGAGCGCAGTCATCTTGTGCGGTTCTCGACGGGAAGAGTTTTCAGGGGTTACGGCCTGGCACGGGATACAGTTATGAATGGTTGTCTCCACGAGTTTATCGATACCAGGGAACCAAACCTTTTGACGAAGCAGTTTCTTTGTTTTGACAATACCTTGATGTCCAACGTGAGCGAGGTCGCACACTTGCTGTTGAAGGCAGGCTGGTATCACAATGCGGGAACCAAACAGGAGGATATTTCCGTCAGAGTTTACTGATAACTCAGTGTGCACTGTAGCAAAGGACTGAAGCTGTCTTGCTGTAGCGCTGTCAAGCTTTGCGTTAACATTTGGTTTGTAGGCAGATTTCCATTTGTTGCCTTTAACTAAGCCCATTACAGTTCGCAATAGTGGATCGGCCTTCGTGGCGTCTTGAATTTCTGCGAGTGTTAGCGCTTTCGGAACTGCATGCTGCGTTAGAAAGTTTATGTGTTCCTCAGCCATCTTTTCTTCACAGCTTGGAGCATCTGGTGACTGAACAGGGTGTCTGGACAGAAAATCAGCTGGATTGTCATGCCCTGGGCGATATGTTACGTTGCACGAGTATCCTTGAAGCTTTAAGATCCAGCGTTCAATTCTCGCAGGAGGTTTCGAGCTGGCTTTGTTGAACAATGGAATCAAGGGTTTGTGGTCTGTAACAACGGTGACTCCTACGGGACTTGCGTCAACTATGAGTTCAACAGGTTTCGATGGATCATAGTAGGCCATAACACTTTGGTCAGTTAGGGCAGCTTTAATGTCCGTAAATGCCTTCTCTTCTGCTTGGGTCCAGGAGAACACTGTGTTTTGTCTTGTTAGATCGCGCAGTGGCTTCGACAAGGTCGCAAGATTGGGGATAAAGCGAGCGCAATATTGTACCATGCCGAGGAAGCTTTTAATTTCAGTTGCATTCGCAGGGCGGGTGGTGTTTTTGATGGCTTGCACTTTCTGTGGATCAGGAGAAAGACCATCCTTTGTGAACACATATCCTAAGAATTCAATCCTCGACTTGCTGAATTCACATTTCTCAGTTGCCTCAAGTCGTTGATCATGTTCTTGTTGGTCACGCCCATGGAGAAAAACATCATCACTAAGGTTAATAACGCCTGGTAGTCCTTGAAGAGCCATTCTGATGTGGTTCTGGAAGACTTCGGCAGCTGAACACACCCCAAAGTTCAAGCGTTTGTATCTGAAGAGACCCATATGTGTAGAGAACGTTGTGAGGCTGCGGGGTTCTGGGTGGAGTTCGATTTGGTGGTAACCAGCATTCAAGTCGAGTTTGGAGAATATCGTAGATCCATTCAGTTCAGATATGATATCATCCAAAGTGGGAGTTATGTGTCGTTCTCGCTGAATTGCTTCATTTGGTGCGCGCATGTCAACACAAATTCTGAGCTGAGATGGGTTTTTAGGTTTCTCGACTACACGGATGGGGGACACCCATGGTGTGGGTACATCACCAACTGGTTCGATAATGTCAAGTTGAAGTAGTCGTTTGAGTTCTGCTGTCGTACGTTCACGCAGATTAAACGGGAGACGTCGGTGTTGGTGAGCGACGGGTTGTACGCTGCTGTCCACGTGTAGTTTGGCTTGAACACCTTTCAATTTACCAAGTCCAGTAAAGCAATCCTTGTACTTAGACACGATTTCATTGGTAAGCGATATAGGACTGTACTGTATTTCACGAATACACTCTGTGATATTAAGAAGTCCAAGATCCACGCATGTGCTGTAGCTGAGTAGAGTGTCGCAATTTCCTGGTGTGATGTAGAGGGTTGTTTGCACAGATTTATTTACGGCTGTGACAGTTGCTGAAAATTTACCTACTATTTCTAATGACTGACTAGTGTTATAGGCAAATATCTGCGGTAATTTGTCCATATTACGTGCAGGCTGTGGAGTAAGCTGTGTGAATGTTGTCTCACTCAACATGTTTGCAGTAGCACCTGTATCGATTACAGCTTGGAGTGTTTTTTCGTTGACAGCGACAGTTACTATTGGTTGTTTTGTAGAAAATTCCATCACTGTGACTGTACACGCCGAATACATATTCATCATCTGAACTGGAATCAGCAAGGTGTGCAGCGCTTCTGACTTGCTTGACAGATTCAAATTTGCCAGTGTCATGCTGTTGACGTTTTTTCTGTCGGCAAACGGATTCAAAGTGATTAAATTTATGACAAAATCCACACGCCTTTCCCTTAGCTGGACAGGTTTTTCCTTCTGGGTGGGGATATGCATAGCCACAATATCTACAGTATTTACTGTGAGGCTTGTTGCTGGATGGTTTCGCATTTTTACGAATGGATTTGCGGGCGGCGGTTGTTGTTCTGTTTTGCTGAGACTTGTTTAATACAGTATTTACAGTCTCTGGGATAGGCTGATTGGGCTGTTCAATTGTCTTCGCCTGGCGTTCGGACTGTTCCATAGCTCTAGCTAAATTTAATATGTCCATCAATTTGAGGTCTGGACGCAGAATGCGTCGCCGAATTCTGTTGGAGCTACATCCCTGTATTAGCTGGCCTTTGATTTCTCTGTCTTGATCCGAAAATTCGCATGTAAGGGCTAACTGGCGCAGACGTGTAGAGTACGTCTCCATTGTTTCGCCTACGTTTTGCTTAGTGCTGCGAAATACGTATGTTTCATAGTCAATGTTTCGTCTGGGGTTGAAGTGAGGATTCAGTTTCTCTAGAGCTCCTTCTAGGTCCTCACCTGTGTCCGGTAACGTATCCAGTATATCACTGACTTCTTCGCCGCCGTAATGGATTAACAGGGCTCTTTGGCGCTTTTTATCTGCGATATCCATAGCAACTAGAAGATTTTGGAAACGTCGGACATATTTAGTCCATCGTTGAGCTATTGATGAAGGGTCACTGTGCACGTCGAACGAAGGGAATGTCGGCAGTGACTGGGCCATCGTTATGTTGTTGTTGCACCCGCGTGTGCTGTGCGCCACAACAGCTGAGTGGAACAAAAGTGAGGTAAAATTCACTGGTTTAGAGTGATTTTTCAGTAAAAGGTTAATTCCTGCGTGTTTTCTGACTCACAAAATGTCTTACTGATAACGATGTGTCCATTCTCGTCGCCAAATATAATGTTGTGGGTTCTAATTATGGACAGGAACGCAACACAGAATGACTCGACTGGTAGAGCTATATTGTCGCCAGTGTCGGTTACATATAAAATCGTAATCTGTAGGATGACAACATTACAGAGTGGGTTGAAGTGTCACTAAAACATAGTACCTTACCATAAATAAGGACCTCGCAAAGTGTAAGAATTTTGCCAGATGACAGGGAAATCTTGACCGTATTTCCTAGAACTGGGCTGCTACATGTCCTATTGATGACGTCTCCCGGACCGTCAGTACTGGTAGTGGGATCCTGATAGCATGTAGTATAAGCCCCAGACGAGTTTCCCACAGACACAGTGAATCCGTTCAGCCTGGCCCCACCTGAAATAGTGAACGTGTAAGGGGGTAACAGAAGCTGAAGATCATAGAATTTTTGTTATCTAAAATATCAGCTTTCTCAACGCTTGTTCTTGTATATTAATTGAACTATTTTCAACAATAATTAACATTTGCAAAATGCGGAATTATTGTTTGTGTATCGGACGTAAAAGGGCGGTGTTATCGGTCAATGCCAACCAGCAGCAGTTTGGATGGGAGTGGTAAGGGCTGAACGCACAAGGTGTGTGACTGATGGATACCTTCATGATCAGAATGCTGAATATTCAAACTAACAAGGCAACTATCAACCAAGCAGATAAAGCCAGTAAACGAAGAGAAATAAGAAAACAAAAATTGTAGTTTGGTACGCCCTGGCCGACCTTTTGGTTCCGTTACCCTTGATGCGTTCGATTAACACTTACAATACACTTAGTAGGCCTACGTCACGATCGTCTGCTGAAATACTGCATGTGAAAGACATGAAGTCTGATATACGAGTAAATATAGATAAGTTCTGTCTGATGCAAACCAAGGATATAAATGTCTAATTAATGTTATTTTCTTGGACCTTGCAACTATTTGTGATTCGTGCAATTCTGTCAATAATCGCACTATTTGTGATTCGTACAATTCTGTCAATAATCGCACTATTTGTGATCGTGCAATTCTGTCAATAATCGCACCGTCAACTCTGAGACACCGAGTCAGTATATATATACCAACATTTCATAGAGACGTATTTCATCAGCCAGGTGTGTACGACCGCTGATTGTACATGTAAGCCCTATATAAAGCAGCTGTTTTTTGGCTTTGGTTACCCAGCTCAGTAAACCGGTTCAGCCTCTGTATAACATCGCGTCATCTTCGCTAGACACCATCTATCCTATAAATGTACATTGTTATGTATGACTATTTAACGTCTTCCTGTACTGTTAGTCTGCGGACCTTGGTGTTATATGTTATAAGCATAACAGGCCCTGTTATATATGTACAGCGCGAACCTGGCCGAAAGCACCGTGTTCAATGCTCTGTTTATTTAACTGGATGTTCATTGGCTGTTAATTCTGTGTCTAAGAATAGTTGAATCCACCTGGCACGTATATAAGCCGTGTTTTCTGTGCAGAGTGAAGGTATTTTTGATGCATCCACTGGGAGCCAGGAGAGTGTGAGACGCTCTCGTGTCGAGTCCATTATTTTGATATGAGCTGGTGATGCCAGTTTCATTTGGGAGGACAGTTTTTTTATGCCGGCACCGTTTGTGTACCACAGTAGTACTGATGTCTGGTTTATGTGAATTTCTGCGGAAGTCACGTTTATTGGTGTTCGGATCTTTATTATGATTATACAGTGTGGACTGTGTAATTTGTTTAACACGCTGACCTCACCTGACCGACAAGGTCGTCAAGGACTCTAAACTGAAGTTTTCAGTTTTGCAAAGGACGTTCGTTCTGCCACAAGGTGACATTACTCTACGTCTCTGAACGGCTCGTTTGTGAGCGTCTGCGGGAGCTGTGACTGATCTGAAGTGGATTATACCTCCATGCCTGTATTTACCCTGTGTTGTGCTCTGCGGGTGTGACGTCATTCAAAGGCTTGACTGTTCCAGTTCTGTGTAACCTGTGTACTGTGTTCGCGTTCGCTAACCTGGCGAAGTACCTGTCTAGGACAATTTGTGACTTGTGTGAATTGTGTGTTTATCCCATGGTCTTTACGTTGGATCTCCTGGAACACGTTCCTTGGGATGAAAAGGTGAACTGGAAACTTTTAAAGACCGGTAATACTGATGTGTATGTTTTTTATGTTGTTGTTGTTGAACTGTCTGTAAAACTGTACGTCTCATTATATATATATAAAGCATTGTTTACATTGTAATATTGAGTCACTGAGTCTGTTTTCTGTTGCCGTTTTCAATACCGTAACAGAAATTGGGGCTTGTCCGGGAACTGATTGTTTCCCTTTTGTTTTGCACCGGATATTTGAAGTTAAAAACAAGTGAGAAGCGATTGCTTAATTTTAACGGTGAATGATTCAGTGGCTAAATATTTACAATGGGAGATTTTGATCCTAAACAGTTTGTTAATGCGCCCGATCAGGATGTTTTTGAGAGTTTAAAGAAGGAAGACTTGGTTAAGTTAGGGACATTTTTAGGTTTGTCCATAAAGTCTTCATGGAGGAAAAGAGATATGCAGCATACTTTGTTGAAACATTTAGTGGAGATAGGGAAGTTTGATAGTTCTGCACTATCTGATTATGAGTTCGAGAGTCAATCTGATGCCGAGCTTAAGTTTAAGCAGTTAGAGTTAGAAAAGTTGAGATTGGAGAAAGAGGAAAGAGAGAAAGAAAGAGAGAGGGAAGTGCAGAGAGAAGAGAGAGAGAGGGAAGTGCAGAGAGAGGAGAGAGAAATGCAAGAAAGAGAGAGGGAAAGAGAATTGGAGTTTCAAATGAAAAAGTTAGAGGTTGAGAGAGGTGAGAAACCGGGTCCTTCCGGTAGACAGGATTCAGGATTCGATGTGACCAAATACATTCGGTTAGTTCCATCCTTTCAGGAAAAAGAGGTGGATAAGTATTTTCTGCATTTTGAGAAAATTGCAAATAGTTTGAAGTGGCCTAAAGAGTTCTGGACTATGTTATTACAGAGTGTGCTAATTGGAAATGCCAGGGAAATTTACACTCAGTTAAGTGTAGAGACTGCTTCCAATTATGACTATGTGAAAGAGGTAATTTTGAAGGGTTATGAATTGGTGCCTGAAGCTTACCGCCAGAAGTTTCGTAACTGTGAAAAAGGTAGAGATCAGACATACGTTGAGTTTGGTCGAGCTAAGGAGCAGTTGTTTGATCGCTGGTGCGCACAGCCAAGAAAATAGGCAGGGATTTTGAAAGTTTGCGTCAGCTTGTGCTAGTAGAAGAGTTCAAGCGTTGTATTCATAATGATGTAAAGGTGTTCGTTCATGTGCAGAAGGCGAATACACTTGAAGAGGCAGCCAGTTTAGCTGATGATTATTCCTTGACACATAAGGTTACATACACGGGTAAGCCATTTAATTCATTTACACGTAGAAATACCCAGTCACATGCAACAGGTAGAGGTAGCTCTACACGGAAGAGTTCTACACCAGGCTCCAATGGTTCTACAGCTCATGGTTCACGTAGTTCAGACTGGAATGGTAGTCCTCGAAATAGGGTCACTTGTAATTTTTGCAAGCGGGTAGGTCACGTGATGAGTGAATGTTACAAGTTGAAAAGGAGACGGGAAGCTGAGAATGAGTCTAAGCCCACAGGTCTTTGTGTTGCAATGCACAAAACATTGCCGGAAGTTACATCAGCAGTTAAAAGCAGATCTGAGTTAGCTGATACGGGATTGGATAAGATTCCCAAATGCTCTATGGATAGCTTCGCGTTTATCAATTCTGGTTCAATGTCGCTTAGAAGCGACATGTCTTGTGCTACCCCTATAAAGATATTAAGGGATACTGGGGCATCTCAGTCTCTGTTGTTGATGAATACTCTGCCCTTTTCTGAAGAGTCATACTCTGGGGTTCGTGCCCTTATTAGAGGTGTAGAGTCTAGTGACTTTGTCAGTGTTCCCCTTCATGATATTTATTTGTCATCAGATTTGATATCTGGACCTGTCAGGGTAGGCATTAAGCCTTCATTACCTTTTGAGGGTATTCATTTGTTGTTGGGAAATGACTTGGCACATGATAAAGTTACTGTTGATCCCTTAATGGTTGATAAGCCTTCTCTGAATTCAGTCACAGAGCCAGTTGAAAGCGAGATAGCGGGTTTATATCCGTCCTGTGTTGTTACAAGAGCTATGTCTAGAAAAGTCAGTACAGACCAGGGTAGTACTGTTGATTTGAGTGAGACTTTTCTCAACAACATGTTGGATGGAGATTCTTCCAAATTAGACAGCCAGCAGGAAGTAGATACTAATTTTGTTAGTGGTGATCAGCCATTTTGTAGGACTGAGTTGATTGCTGAACAACACAGTGATCCAAGTATTTCTTGCTTGTTTAATGATGCAGCTAAAGATGGTGAATCTTTACCTGACCCATGCTACTACTATGTCAAGTCTGGCATATTGATGCGGCAGTGGAGGCCTCCCGATGTTTCGTTGGAGGATGAATGGGCAATTAAGCATCAGGTAGTTGTGCCCAAGTCTTATCGTAAAGACATACTGACCATAGCGCATGAAACGCCGTTAGCAGGTCATTTAGGTGTTAATAAGACCTATCATAAGATTCTCAGTCATTTTTATTGGCCAGGAATAAGGAAAGATGTTACTGAATTTTGCAGGTCTTGTCATGCATGTCAGTTAGTGGGGAAACCTAACCAGACAATCCCCAAGGCAGCCTTGAGGCCTATTCCTGCAATTGGTGAGCCATTCAGTAGAATCTTAATAGATTGTGTTGGTCCGCTACCTAAGACAAAGTCTGGAAATCAGTATATGTTAACCATAATGTGTACTTCAACTCGTTTCCCTGAGGCAATTCCACTAAGGAATATTACTGCCAAGACTGTAATTAAGGCTTTAGTTAAGTTCTTCACCATGTTTGGTCTGCCTAAGTCAGTACAGTCAGACCAGGGTTCAAATTTCATGTCTGGTGTGTTCCAACAAGTTATGCATGAGCTAGGTATTAGCCAGTATAAGTCCTCAGCTTATCACCCACAAAGTCAAGGAGCACTAGAGAGATTCCATCAGACACTGAAAAGTATGATAAGAACTTACTGCTTTGAGACAGGGAAAGATTGGGACGAGGGTGTACCTTTGTTAATGTTTGCTGTAAGAGAGTCTGTACAAGAGTCACTTGGATTTAGTCCATTTGAGCTTGTGTTTGGCCATACTGTGCGTGGTCCACTACAGTTGTTCAAGGAAAAGTTTGTGTCTGGTGATAGTGACAATGTTAACCTATTACAGTATGTGTCACGTTTTCGTACTAAGCTCAACAGAGTATGTGAGTTAGCCAGAGAGAATCTTACAGCTTCTCAGAAGAGTATGAAAACTAAGTATGACAAAGAGACAGTAAGACGCAGATTTGAAGTTGGTCAGAAGGTATTGGCCTTACTTCCAGTTAGTGGTAAGCCACTTGAGGCACGTTATTTTGGACCTTATGTAGTAGACAAGAGGCTAAGTGATCTTAATTATATTATTTTCACTCCTGATCGGCGCAAATCTAGACAACTTTGTCACATTAACATGTTAAAGCCATATGTAGACAGAGATAGCACTGATCTCAATGTTGTACATCCTAGTGGAGTTGTTACCTCTAACTTATGCCCTGATTCAGCTGTTAGGGATGATCAAGATTTTGACTTAAGGTTCCGGTCAGCCAAACTCCAGAATTCAAGTATTCTTGAGAACATTGATTCTGTGTTGGGTCATCTGGAATATCAGCAACGCCAGCAGTTGAAGGATTTGGTTCGTCGATATGAACATTTGTTTCCTGATGTTCCAACCAGGACTGAATCCATCTACCATGATGTTGAAGTTGGAGATTCCAAGCCAATTAAACAGCACCCATACAGACTGAACCCAACTAAAACTGAATACTTGAGAAAAGAAGTTCAGTATTTACTGGAAAATGATCTGGTCGAGCCCAGTAACAGTAACTGGAGTTCACCTTGTATTCTTGTGCCAAAACCAGATGGGACGTACCGTATGTGTACAGACTATCGCAAAGTGAATGCCGTCACTAAAGCAGACAACTTTCCCATTCCACGGATCGACGACTGTATCGATGCCGTGGGAAAGTCCAACGTTGTCTCCAAGTTTGACCTATTGAAAGGATTTTGGCAAGTACCGCTCACGCAGCGCGCTCGTGAGGTGTCCGCGTTTGCTACCCCAGATGGTTTATACCAGTACAAAGTCATGCCCTTTGGGATGAAGAACAGCCCTGCCACCTTTCAACGACTTGTGAACAACGTTACATCAGGCCTTAAAGGGTGTCGTGTTTACATCGACGATGTAATTATATTCAGTGACACTTGGGAGGAACATTTAAATATCATGGAGGCATTATTTGCGAGACTGTCCCAAGCCAATCTTACAGTAAATTTGGCCAAGTGTGAGTTTGGTTGTGCTTTTGTCACATATCTAGGGCATGTTGTCGGACAGGGTCAGGTAAAACCTGTTAATTCTAAAATCAGTGCTATCTCTTGTTTTCCAGTGCCAAGTTGTAAGAGAGAGTTAAAGCGTTTTTTGGGCATGGCAGGTTATTATCGTAAGTTCTGTAGGAACTTTTCATTTGTTAGTGAGCCACTAACTCAGCTGTTAAAGAAAGGTGCTAAATTCTTGTGGTCCATTGAGTGTCAGAGATCTTTTGATAGATTAAAAGGCCATGCTAAGCAGCGGCCCCATACTTGTAGCACCTGATTTTAATTTACCATTTAAGCTAGCTGTTGATGCTAGTGATATATCTGCTGGGGCAGTTTTGTTACAAGAAAATGAAACAGATCACGTTGATCACCCTGTATGTTTTTTTTCTCGCAAATTTGACAAGTGCCAGAGAAATTATTCGACAATAGAAAAGGAATGTCTGTCCTTGATTCTAGCATTACAGCATTTTGAAGTATATGTGACTTCGTCAAGTTACCCCATTGTTGTGTGTACAGATCACAATCCCTTAACCTTCTTGCACAAACTAAAAGGTAAAAACCGAAGATTGTTACGGTGGAGTTTGCTTTTGCAAGAATTTAATCTAGAGATTAGACACATAAAAGGGAAAGATAATGTGATTGCTGATTGTTTGTCACGTGTCTAGTTGGTTTTCTGCAGCTTTGTTTTTAAAGACTGTGGTAAACGTTATTATTATTATTCATGATTATGAATATGTTAAAGAAAGTTTTATGCAAAACTTTCTTTCCCTGAAGGGTGGGGGTGTTATGTATGACTATTTAACGTCTTCCTGTACTGTTAGTCTGCGGACCTTGGTGTTATATGTTATAAGCATAACAGGCCCTGTTATATATGTACAGCGCGAACCTGGCCGAAAGCACCGTGTTCAATGCTCTGTTTATTTAACCGGATGTTCATTGGCTGTTAATTCTGTGTCTAAGAATAGTTGAATCCACCTGGCACGTATATAAGCCGTGTTTTCTGTGCAGAGTGAAGGTATTTTTGATGCATCCACTGGGAGCCAGGAGAGTGTGAGACGCTCTCGTGTCGAGTCCATTATTTTGATATGAGCTGGTGATGCCAGTTTCATTTGGGAGGACAGTTTTTTTATGCCGGCACCGTTTGTGTACCACAGTAGTACTGATGTCTGGTTTATGTGAATTTCTGCGGAAGTCACGTTTATTGGTGTTCGGATCTTTATTATGATTATACAGTGTGGACTGTGTAATTTGTTTAACACGCTGACCTCACCTGACCGACAAGGTCGTCAAGGACTCTAAACTGAAGTTTTCAGTTTTGCAAAGGACGTTCGTTCTGCCACAAGGTGACATTACTCTACGTCTCTGAACGGCTCGTTTGTGAGCTTCTGCGGGAGCTGTGACTGATCTGAAGTGGATTATACCTCCATGCCTGTATTTACCCTGTGTTGTGCTCTGCGGGTGTGACGTCATTCAAAGGCTTGACTGTTCCAGTTCTGTGTAACCTGTGTACTGTGTTCGCGTTCGCTAACCTGGCGAAGTACCTGTCTAGGACAATTTGTGACTTGTGTGAATTGTGTGTTTATCCCATGGTCTTTACGTTGGATCTCCTGGAACACGTTCCTTGGGATGAAAAGGTGAACTGGAAACTTTTAAAGACCGGTAATACTGATGTGTATGTTTTTTATGTTGTTGTTGTTGAACTGTCTGTAAAACTGTACGTCTCATTATATATATATAAAGCATTGTTTACATTGTAATATTGAGTCACTGAGTCTGTTTTCTGTTGCCGTTTTCAATACCGTAACAACATATCAAATTAACAAGCCAGTAATAAATTGACGACATCACCCTTTCTGCTTTAGCACTGTGGGTTAAGGCTTAAGAATATACATTCTGGACGGCACATTCATGTACAAGTCGCACATTCATGTATAAGTCGCACTGTGGTGAAACGCGGCCCCAACCAATTTCAGCAACATAATTATCAAAATTTGAAGATTTTTGTTACAATAGGGGCTATTATATGTTGTGCATGGGCCTGTGTTATGTGGTCCAATATATTCAGTCAGGCGAGACAGACCAAATACCCGGTCGCCTACTGCTCAGCATAGGGACACATAGGCCTACATATACTTACATGTACTTTCTCTGATATGTGTCCGTTAAAATGTTTGCTTTCATATACTCAAGAATACGCACGTAGTTCTTGAAATGTATATTTATTATTATTGTTTATTTCTATTTTTCGTCATGTATTACTTCACAGTACATATACACATATACTTTCATGATATGTTAAGTACATGTGCCGTACATACAGCTTGGTCTGGTTGTACACAACTATAACAAAGCTTATATGAGATTGGAATGCCTCAATGTGTTTAAAAACAAGTTAATTTACATTTCTGAATAATGGTATTTTAGCAGCCTTTAAATTCTGTTTCGTTTCAAGCCAGCGGACCACAGTGAATACTATCCGAATTAACATTTATGTATTTGATTGGTAAGAATATTTCACTTATACGACGGCGGCCAGCTTCATGGTGGGAGGAAACCGGCAAAGCCCGGACGGAACCTAAAACCATCTGTAGGTTGCTCTAAGAAGCCAATATGAGCTGGACTTGAACTCACAGCGACCGCATTGGTGAGGGGTGCCTGGGTCATTACGCCGTGCTGGCGTTCTAACCCCCTCGGAATCGGAGCCACAACCCCCTCTCCACTCCAATTAATATGAATTCTGTATGTACCCTGTTTCCCCTAAAATTTAATTGTTGGTAAATGTGAAAAAATAGCGAACAGCGAATTGTTTTTTCAGTATGAATTTTACCTAAAATGTAAGGTTTAATTTCGAATGTTGTACGACATATTTACATCCAACGATAAATTTTGCAAGTCCCACACTGAATGCGCAGAATTAAAGTTGAACTACGGGTATTGTGTGTGTTATACTGCGGATGTTGTGTGTGTTATTGTGTGTGTTATACTGTGGATATTGTGTGTGTTATACTGCAGATATTGTGTGTGTGTTATACTGCGGATATTGTGTGTGTTATACTGCGGATATTGTGTGTGTTATACTGCGGATGTTGTCTGTGTTGTACTGCGGATATTGTGTGTGTTATACTGCGGATATTGTGTGGGTTGTATTGCGGATATTGTGTGTGTTATACTGCGAATATTGTGTGTGTTATACTGTGGATATTGTCAGTGTTATACGAGGGGTATTGTGTGTGTGTTGTATTGCGGATATTGTGTGTGTTATACTGCGGATATTGTGTGTGTTATACTGCGGATATTGTGTGTGTTATACTGCGGATATTGTGTGTGTTATACTGCGGATATTGTCTGTGTTGTATTGCGGATATTGTGTGTGTTATACTGCGGATACTGTGTGTGTTATATTACGTGTATTGTGTGTGTTATACTGCGGATATTGTGTGTGTTATACTGCGGATATTGTGTGTGTTATACTGCGGATCTTGTGTGTGTTATACTGCGGATGTTGTGTGTGTTATATTACGTGTATTGTGTGTGTTATACTGCGGATATTGTGTGTGTTATACTGCGGATATTGTGCGTTATACGAGGGTATTGTGTGTGTTATACTGCGGATATTGTGTGTGATATACGAGAGGTATTGTGTGTGTTATACTACGGATATGGTATATGTTATACTGCGGATATTATGTGTTATACGAGGAGTATTGTATGTGTTATACAAGTGACCTACTTCATTGTATATCAATTCTAGCTTAAGAATACAGAAGCACTACTCACATGCTTCTTGTTTTTCACAGTTTTCATGTCTGTTGTAGATAGTGAACCTATAGATCCAGTATGACTGATCCAGTGTGACGTTCCAGAACGGATCAGACCTGTTTATTGCCGTGTGAGTACATGGAGTGTTGTCCAGAGTATGACCCGTGACACCATCCACAGCAGCAGTAGAGAGATACAGTGTATTGCTGTAGTTAGAAGACTGAGCTGTTGGCCTGTACAATGCCACGTTTCCTGAAATACCAAAAAAGAAGAAAACCGTAGCGAACTGTGAAGCGTGTGTAACTTTAGACAGAAAGTCAGTGCCTGGATCTAATATTCCATAGCTCTTTTATCTAGTGCTGTTTCAATGAGACGCCTTCCCGAAGGCATGTAAGCCGCTCATGTAAAGTTTGACAAGTACATATGTGTAAAGCTTGACTGTGTGTAAGGTATGACCGTTATCTACATGTACATGTGTAAAGCCTGACCGGCATCTACATGTGTAATGTCTAACCGGTACCTAAATGTGTATAGCTTGACTGGTGCCTATGTGTAAAGTATCACCGGTATCTACGTGAAAGTATGGCCGATATCTACATGTGTAAAGCTTGACTGGTATCTATGTGTAGAGTTTGAGATGTACCCCTGTGTGTGAAGTGTAACTGGTATGTACGTTTAAAGCTTGACCGGTATCTATTTGTAAAGTTTGACTGGCATCTGTGTGTAAAATTTGACTAATAGCTATGTGTAAAGTATGACCGGTATCTATACGTAAAGATTCACCGGCATCTATGTGCAAATATCAGCACCATGTCCGAGATTCGTATACCATTCGTAATCCGTAAAGAGCGTTCCAAGTCAATAATCGCAAAATCCATTTCCAAAACAACGTTTAACACTAGCTCCCAAAGACAAAAGGTATGTAAAAAATAATACAAATAGGAAATAAAGCCGGTAGCACACAAGAGAGAAGCGGTCATCAGTTTTCAATGATGCCGGGCAGACAGTGGATATTCCAGGCATGAATTCCATATCAAAGTTCAAATTCGTAGTCCATGAATGAGTTCCAGGTCAGATAACAATGAAACAAGGTATCTCAGTGGCGCTTTGACTGCAACTGTTCATAAAGGCATCATGCAGATGTAATGAGCATGGCTACCTTTACGGCCCCTAGCCCCAGGTTAAGCGGTTTTAGATACAGTTCGAAAATGACGAGAGTTACAGACCTTAACCGAACAGATTGTGATTCAAAGGTAACGGACGATTACGTCTTTCCCGTTAATACGTAAAGATCTCATACTACAAGAGGCGCCATCGAGATAGACACTCAGTAACCAGCGCCATCTATGTTGATAAATACAATGTATGCGATAGATATGTACCTAAGGATAATAGCGCCGTCTATGAGGTTGATCACAATGCAGATCGCCAGAGATTCTGAACGCTCTGTCCATACCTTCCAACGAGAGTGTTATACTCATTGTAAAATTTGAGAAACTTAGAATGAAGGCGTTTGATGGAGTATCCTTGACAAACTAGTTTTTGAACTAACAACTTATGACGCAGTCATCACAATTTACGCAAGATCTGACAAATCCGACAAACTTCCTTTTGTCGTAAAGGCGGTGTGAAAGGAGACCTTGTTCGTCTTTGTATAGACATAGATCCAAATAAGATGTAGCATCAGGCTATCTGTTGTCTCCTTTAAATCCAATGAAGGCATAGATTTCCTTCACTGCTTCACCGCTACAGCAAAGACTGACCGGCATCTGTGTGTAATTCATTGATTTGATTAATGTTTTACGCCGTACTCAAGAATATTTCACTTATATGACGACGCCCAGCATTATGATGGGAGGAAACCAGGCAGAGCCCGGGGTACACCTACGACTACCCGGTTGCTGTCAGACTTTCCCACTTACGGCCAGAGAGGAAGCCAGAATGAGCGGGACCTGAACTCAGAGCAACCGCACATATATCTGTAAAGTTTGACTGGTAGCTTTATGTAAAGAATGACCGGTAGCAATACGTAAAGTTTGTCCGGCATCAATGTGTAAACTTTGACTGGTACCTATGTGTAACGTATGACCGGTATCTATGTGTAAAGTATGGCCGACTTTAAAGTTTAACGGATATCTATACAAGTGGAACTTGACCAGTGTGTACGGGTAAAGCGCGGTTAGTGTAAAATTTTATGTGGATTTTTGTAATGTAAAAAGTGTGACCGTTATTTATGGGTATCGCATGACATAAATCTTTTAGAAGAAGGGGTAACTGGTTTTACGTGTGAAGTTTAATCATTATAAATGTGTAGAGCGTGACGCATATTTATGTGTAAAATATGCCCAGTATCTCTCTGTCTACAAAGTACGTGTAAAGTGAGACAAGATTATATGTGTAAAAACAAATATTTGCATGTGGTATGTAAAGGCTAGCAACGTGTAAAGTGTGACCAGTATCTCTGTGTAAAGTGTGCCCGGTATCTCTGTGTAAAGTTTGACCGGTATCTGTGTGTAAACTTTGACCGGTACCTCTGTGTCGACAAATTACGTGTAAAGTGAGACAAGATTATATGTGTAAAAATAAGTATCTGTGTGTGGAATGCGACGGCTAGCTATGTGTAGAGTATCTTGTTTATGTGTAAAGTGACCAGTATCTCTGTGTAAAGTGTTATCACTATCTTGTGTAAAATGTTGCCGATATCGGATGTGTACCTCTAAAGTAGGATCGGTGTTCATGTGTAAAGTGTGACGGATATGTACCTGTAAATGGGGATGAACATTCATGTGTAAAGTGTGATGGATATATATCGGTAAATTGGGACGAGTGTCCATGTGTAAAGTGTGACGGATATGTACCTGTAAATGGGGATGAACATTCACGTGTAAAGTGTGACGGATATGTACCTGTAAATTGGGATGAACATTCATATGTAAAGTGTGACGGATATGTACCTGTAATTTGGGATGAGCATTCTTGTGTAAAGTGTGACGGATATATACCTGTAATTTGGGATGAGCATTCTTGTGTAAAGTGTGACCGATATGTACCTGTAAATTGGGATGAGCATTCTTGTGTAAAGTGTGACGGATATGTACCTGTAATTTGGGATGAGCATTCTTGTGTAAAGTGTGCCGGATATGTACCTGTAATTTGGGATGAGCATTCTTGTGTAAAGTGTGACGGATATGTACCTGTAATTTGGGATGAGCATTCTTGTGTAAAGTGTGACGGATATGTACCTGTAATTTGGGATGAGCATTCTTGTGTAAAGTGTGACGGATATGCACCTGTAATTTGGGATGAGCATTCACATGTAAAGTGTGACGGATATGTACCTGTAATTTGGGATGAACATTCTTGTGTAAAGTGTGACGGATATGTACTTGTAAATTGGGATGAACATTCATGTGTAAAGTGTGACGGATATGTACCTGTAATTTGGGATGAGCATTCACATGTAAAGTGTGACGGATATGTACCTGTAATTTGGGATGAGCATTCTTGTGTAAAGTGTGACGGATATGTACCTGTAAATTGGGATGAACATTCATGTGTAAAGTGTGACGGATATGTACCTGTAATTTGGGATGAGCATTCACATGTAAAGTGTGACGGATATGTACCTGTAAATTGGGATGAACATTCTTGTGTAAAGTGTGACGGATACTTATCTGTAAATTGGGATGAGCATTTTTGTGTAAAGTGTGACCGGTTTGTACCTGTAAATCATGATGAGCATTTTTGTGTAAAGTGTGAAGGATATGTACCTGTAAATTGGGATGAGCATTCTTGTGTAAAGTGTGACGGATATGTAGCTAAATTGGGATGAGCACTCATGTGTATGGTGTAAACGCTATATCTCTGTAAAGTGTTTTCTCTCAGTATAGGCTTAAGTTTAAAGAATCACTAGTATCCATGTGTAAAATGTGAAAAGCTTTTTTGTAGTAACCGCTGACTATGTGTGACTGGAACTTTACTGATACATCTCTGTGCAGTTTAGTAACTATGACTGTGTATAGAAATGCGAACCGTTTAAACGTTTAAAGTGAGATGAATTCGTGTGTATCGAGGGTGACAGGTAAATGTGTGTAAGGTATGACAGGTATTCACGTGACAAATGTCAGGAGACTCTATCTGCAATGTGTGACCTGTACCTGTGTGTAAATTGTGAGCTGTATGTTCCTGTACATTTTTGGTGCATTGTTGCGGTGTCAACGTGGAAATGAGTAAGTGGAGGCTAACTTACGTCTGTGACAAGAGGGTCCGTTCTGGCCATCAGTGCATGCTGAGGGAGATAAAAGAGGTAGAGACATTGGGAGGAAATTTAGTGATTGTATAACTTATTCTGAACACATGTGGGGACCACGTCATTAAGGGCGTTTCTGTACAGCCTAATCAGCTGCACGAACGTTTTTTTTTTATATAAAGAAACTGTCTGGAGCGTCATTTTTATTGATTGATCCGCTCAGGGTGTCGCTCTCGCTGTCTGACCCTCCTAGGATATCACCTTCGCCGACTGATCCACCCAGGGCGTCATTCTCGCTTAATGATCGGCCCAGGGCGTCACTCTCGCTGTCTGATCCGCCTAGGGTATCACCTTTGCCGACTGATCGGCCCAGGGCGTCACTCTCGCTGTCTAATCTGCCCAGGGTGTCACTCTCGTTGTCTGATCCGCCCACGACGTCTTTCATGCTGACTGATTCGCTCATAACATCTTTCATGCTGACTAACCTGCCCAGGGTGTCATTCTCGTTGTCTGATCCGCCCAGGACGTCTTTCATGCTGACTGATTCGCCTATAACATCTTTCATGCTGACTAATCTGCCCAGGGAGTCATTCTCGTTGTCTGATCCGCCCACAGTTCAAGAAGGATGTCACTCTCACTGGCTGATCCGACATGGTGTTACTCTCTCTCTTTGGTTGATACGCCAAGAGCGTCACTGTCGTTGACTGGTCCACTAAGTGCATCACTTTCGCTGGTATTTCTGGTCAGTTCATTATAATTTTCCAGCCCGAGATGAATCTCCAAACAATGTTGAAGCATTGCATTAATTTCCTTTACTGCATTCCCAATGTTCATAGCAAATCAGGAGTATGGTTCCAATCAAAGGCCAGAAAAGAACACAACCTATACCCACCCGACCATTCTTACAGTGCAGACACACATGTACCATACGTCCATTAGCAGGGGGCACAATCTGCACCTACGAGACATCCCTTACAGTGCAGACACACATGTACCGCACATCTGCTTACAGGAAGCACAATCTGCACTCACTAGAACACACTTACAGTACAGACACACATGTACTGCACATCTGCCAGCAGGAGGCACAATTAGCACCCACCAGACCACACTTACAGTGCAGACACAGATGTACCGCATGTCCTCCAGCAGGAAGCAAAATCTGCACCCCCCCAAATAACACTTACAGTGCAGACACACATGTACCGCACGTCCGCCACGAGGAAGCACAATCTGCACCCACCAGACCACACTTACAGTGCAGACACACATGTACCGCACATCCGCTAGCAGGAAGCACAATCTGCACCCACCAGACCACACTTACAGTGCAGACACACATATACCGCACATCTGCCAGCAGAAAGCACAATCTGCACCCACCGTACAACACTTACAGTGCAAACACACAAGTACCGCACATCTGCCAGCAAGATGCACAATCTGCACCCACCAGACCACACTTACAGTGCAGACACACATGTACCGCAGGCCCACCAGCAGGAAGCACAATCTGCACCCACCATATAACACTTACAGTGCAGACACACATGTACCGCACATCTGCCAGCAAGAAGCACAATCTGCACCCACCAGACCACACTTACACTGCAGGCACAAATGTACCGCACGTCCGCCAGCAAGAAGCACAATCTGCACCCACCATATAACATTTACAGTGCACACACACATGTACCACACATCTGCCAGCAATAAGCCCAATCTACACCCACCAGACCACACTTACAGTCTAGGCACACATGTACCACACATCTGCCAGCAGGAAGCACAATCTGCACCCACCATATAACACTTACAGTGCAGACACACATGTACGGCACGTCCTCCAGTAGGAAGCACACTCTGCACTCACCCGACCATTCTGAAAGTGCAGACACACTTGCACCGCACGCCTACCAACAGGAAGCACAATCTACACCCACCAGACCACACTTACATATACCGCAAATCTTATAGCAGGAGGCACAATCTGCACCCACCAGACCACACTTACAGTGCAGACACACATGTACCGCACGCCCACCAGCAGGAGGCACAATCTGCACCCACCAGACCACACTTACAGTGCAGACACACATGTAGCGCACGTCCGCCAGCAGGAAGGACAGTCTGCACCCACCAGACCACACTTACAGTGCACACATACATGTACCGCACATCTGCCAGCAAGAAGCACCATCTGCACCCACCAGACCACACTTACACTGCAGGCACAAATGTACCGCACATCTGCCAGCAGAAAGCACAATCTGCACCCACCGTACAACACTTACAGTGCAAACACACAAGTACCGCACATCTGCCAGCAAGATGCACAATCTGCACCCACCAGACCACACTTACAGTGCAGACACACATGTACCGCAGGCCCACCAGCAGGAAGCACAATCTGCACCCACCATATAACACTTACAGTGCAGACACACATGTACCGCACATCTGCCAGCAGGAAGCACAATCTACACCCACCAGACCAATTTTACAGTGCAGACACACATGTACTGCACGCCCACCAGCAGGGGGCACAATCTGCATCCACCAGGCCATCCTGAAAGTGCAGACACACATGTACCGCCAAGAAGGAAGCACAATTAGAAAAGATAGAGATATGTATTGAACAGCCAGTCGCGATCGGTGTTTAGCATGATGAAATGTGAACTAATATGGTCTCAATCGGCACTCGAAATGATGAAATGTACAGTGACAGAAGCATAAAAGTGACACTGAAAAGGAATCGGACTCTTGAACATAGTTCTCCGCTCCATGGAGTGACCTTTATGGATTTCATTTTACCATTGTGGATTTTAGGGAAAACCAACTGACAGAACCAACATCAAAGTTTAAGCGTCTTCAGCTAAAGGCCCTTATCTGCCATTAAATCTTTTTTTTCTCTGTTTTTGAGTAATACTTATTAGCTAAACAACAACTAGAATATAATATTAGAGTAGATTAGATAAATTTATTACGTTACATGTAAATAAATTTATCAAGCTCATCATGTGTGTGTTGTTAGATGATATTTCTACTTAGATAGATAGATAAGTTAGTGATCTGCTTTTGTTTTATTTCCGTTATTATGCTAGACATTCAGAGTTTTTGGCTCTAGTGGATATATGCAGAGAACCCAATTTGTCTTTATTCTGCCATTATTCAAATGAAGCGCAAAGGAATATGTCATCTTGTAAATGATCTGTATCGTACCTTCACATCTTGTCCCCGCGGTGTCGCACCTGAGGCACTCTGTAGTCGTCACACACTGTCTGTCACACTTCTCACCGTACCAGCCGTGTTCACACACTATCATTTTCAGAATAGAAGTAATGCAAACGTGAGATAAATAAACAGGTAAAATCAAAACAAAAGAATAACCGATATTTAGCTCTATAATTTGATCAAACGCTGAATGAGGACATGCCGCAATTTCAGGTACACGGACGTAAATACTACAGGTAGACGGAGACTGAAGACAACCTGGAGGAAGCCATTGGAAATCGATGGGTTTGACTGATGTTATTACATTCAAGTGCGTGTAACACACCCAGCGGACACGCTCTCATATTAGAGATTAACCAACAGGAGTACAAGTAACATTTACGTTTTTAGAACTTATGTCCACCGCCATTTGCCTTTTAAGTTAAACTGATTTGTCATAATTTAACGATAAACAGTATCACCTCGCAGCTTGGAATAAGCAGATGTTTGTTAAGGTATGATTTACTAATATCAGGGGGATTGTACAAGAAACAGGAGCGGGTGGACTTGTCATTCTTTTCCACAGTCGCTCTTTATCTACAGATACTACCATTCTATGCCACCAGAGGTGATACACGTCTTTATATCACTACATCTTTTCAAATCAGAGCAGTCATATCAGAGAAGCTCCACAGGTTTGGCCTTTTTGGTTACATCCTTTGCTGTCGATGTGTTGGAGCAAGTTCAATCATGTTTACTCTTATTGCTGGTTGACATTGTGGATTGTAAGTTGCGCCATGCGAAGGTGTCAGGGTGCAGTACAAAGAGTGTGAATGCTGGCCATGAGTGTTAACGACATATTAAAGACCTTGTGCGAACGATCTATAAAATATGGTACGACCGACCTTACAAATATCTTGGGTACAGGTACGTGAAATCTTAAAAGTTGTTATTGCCCTCTTTGAATTTTTTTAACATACCGATATCACTTTTAGAGGCACCGTAGGGCTACATTCCTTAATGGGGTTGCTAAAATCGCCTGTAACTCTGTGGCGCCAGCTAAACAGTCTTTTCACAATTTCATTGATGTAATTCATGTTTTATCTACATTCCGACAACTTCCTTTTTTTCAAACCATGCAAACACCAAATGGCAGCAAATAAAGATAGTATAATTTAAAATACGGTACATAGAATTATGTTTCTTTCCGACCAGTGGAAATGCTATTGGTGTCCATGGTCGTCACCAGGCCATTGAAATACAGTGTAGGTGGGTGGGTAGGGGGGTGATCTTGAAGGTGACTGCCCAGCTTACACCAATGGTTCTTGAGAGCTTGTGTGTTGTAGATGGTTTTACGAGTTGTTAGACTATTTCCTAAAGACTAAATACAACATGTACACCTGCGTATTTAACATGTTGTTGTGGCACTTTTATTCGTATATATATATATATATATATATATATATATATATATATATATATATATATATATATATATATATATATATATATACTATCGCCTGCTGAAAAAACGCACATAAAAGACATGAAGTCTGACATACGAGTAAATATAGATAAGTTCTATCTGATGCAAAACAAGGATATAAAACGTCTATTGAATGTTATTTTCTTGGAACTTGCAGTGAGTTTATTTGGGAAAACATATCTCGTAGTGCTATCCTTGCGATATTTGAAATAACACACAAACATGTCGGATTATGTTGACCTGAAGCAATCATTGGAGTGCAATCATTCGATATTTATTCAGTGAAAGGAGATGTTCAGGCTAAAGTCAGCCCATTAGGTACACTTCTTTTCATTTAACAAATTTATTAACGAAGGATATGTTGAGTAACATCACAAACACGTAAAGAGTGCAATCGGTGTATTCAATGATTTGGGAGATGCAATGAGCCAATATTGTCAGAAATGTGACTGGCGCTCTAATAGCGGAGTTTCGCCAACTGTCATTAAAACCGAGTGAGAATCGTTCGAAAAGAGATATAAACTCGTAGAACGTGTAGATCGAAAGCAAGACGTACATTGTTAAAAGAACGTTAGATAAATGTTGACTTCACTAATTGTATTAATAATACAGAGCAGTACGTAACAGCAGTTACAGTGTCAAGAAAGAAGATGATTTTAATTTTGGGACGTGAAGCCGAGTCCACCTTGTATGGAATCACGTGATTTGTAAATAATGGTTCGGATCCTGACTGAGTGTATCTGTCAGTCACATATGTGCTAATCACGACGTTACCGTCTTCATTATTCAAGGATAATAAATTTAGAATTACTTCAAGATTGCGGCAAACCGGTTTTTGTGGCGCTCAGCCGTTGACGAGGAAGACAGCGCAGATGAAGCCCTAAATTTCAGGTAAGTTCATGTCACGATTCATGGTTTAATTTCGCAAAGCTTTGTAAATCAATTTTTCTTAACTTTTCTCGAAAATGAATGGTGCATAGTGTTGTGTGACAAGAGTGGTTTAACAGATGAGGCCTTATAGGTGTTAGAAATGGTAAATTCATTTGAGGCGCTCATATAAAAATGTACACAAGCACTGCTAAAGGAGATACTTACCATAAATAAGGACCTCGCAAAGTGTAAGAATTTTGTCAGATGACAGGGAAATCTTGACCGTATTTCCTAGAACTGGGCTGCTACATGTCTCCTTGATGACGTCTCCCGGACCGTCAGTACTGGTCGTTGAATCCTGATAGCATGTAGTATAAGCCCCGGATGAGTCTCCCACAGACACAGTGAATCCGTTCAGCCTGGCCCCACCTGAAATAGTGAACGTGTAAGGGGGTAACAGAAGCTGAAGATCATAGAATTTTTGTTATCTAAAATATCAGCTTTCTCAACGCTTGTTCTTGTATATTCATTGAACTATTTTCAACAATAATTAACATTTGCAAAATGCGGAGTTATTGTTTGTGTATCGAACGTAAAAGGACGGTGTTATCGGTCAATGCCAACCAGCAGCAGTCGTGATATTTCACATACCAGGCTCACGCGCAGTTTGGATGGGAGTTGTAAGGGCTGAACGCACAAGGTGTGTCGACTGATGGCGTGGATACCTTCGTGATCAGAACGCTGAATTTTCAAACTAACAAGGCAACTATCACCTAAGCAGATAAAGAAGGTAAACGAAGCGAAATAAAAAAAACCAAAAATTCTAGTTTGGTACGCCCTGGCCGACCTTTTAATTTTGTTACCCTTGATGCGTTCGACTGGCATCATTTACAATACACTTATTGGGCCCACGTCACGATCGTCTCCTAAACAAATGCATGTAAAAGACATAAAGTCTGACATACGAGCAAATATAGATAAATTCTATTTTCTATCTTCTATCAACTCTGGGATAGCGAGTCAGTATATATACCAACATTTCACAGACACGTATTTCATCAGCCAGGTGTGTACGACCGCTGATTGTACATGTAAGCCCTATATAAAGTTACACAGCTAAGTAAACCGGTTCAGCCTCTGTATAACATCGCGTCATCTTCGCTAGACACCATCTATCCTATAAATGTACATATCAAATTAACAAGCCAGTAATAAATTGACGACATCACCCTTTCTGCTTTAGCACTGTGGGTTAAGGCTTAAGAATATACATTCTGGACGGCACATTCATATATAAGTCGCACATTCATGTATAAGTCGCACTGTGGTGAAACGCGGCCCCAACCAATTTCAGCAACATAATTATCAAAATTTGAAGACTTTTTGTTACAATAGAGGTAGTTATAGGTTGTGCATGGGCCTGTGTTATGTGATTCAATATATTCAGTCAGGCGAGACAGACCAAATACCCGGTCGCCTACTGCTCAGCATAGGGACAAATAGGCCTACATATACTTACATGTACTTTCTCTGATATGTGTCCGTTAAAATGTTTGGTTTCATACACTCAAGAATACGCATGTAGTTCTAGAAATGTATATTTATTATTATTGTTTATTTCTATTTTTCACCATGTATTACTTCACAGTACATATACACATATACTTTCATGCTATGTTAAGTGCATGTGCCGTACACACAGCTTGGTCTGGTTGTACACAGCTATAACAAAGCTTATATGAGATTGGAATGCCTCAATGTGTTTAAAACCAAGTTAATTTACATTTCTGAATAATGGTATTTTAGCAGCCTTTAAATTCTGTTTCGTTTCAAGCCAGCGGACCACAGTGAATACTATCCGAATTAACATTTATGTATTTGATTGGTAAGAATATTTCACTTATACGACGGCGGCCAGTTTCATGGTGGGAGGAAACCGGCAGAGCCCGGACGGAACCTAAAACCATCTGTAGGTTGCGGTCAGAAACCAACATGAGCTGGACTTGAACTCACAGCGACCGCATTGGTGAGGGGTGCCTGGGTCATTACGCCGTGCTGGTGTTCTAACCCGGAATCGGAGCCACTATCCCCTCCCCACTCGAATTAATATGAATTCTGTGTGTACCCTGTTTCCCGTGAAATTTTAATTGTTGGTAAATGTGAAAAAAAATAGCGAACAGCAAATTGTTTTTTCAGTATGAATTTTACCTAAAATGCAAGGTTTAATTTCGAATGTTGTACGACATATTTACTTCCAGCGATATATTTAGCAAGTCCCACACTGAATGCGCAGAAAGTTATTGTGTGTGTTATTGTGTATGTTATACTGCGGATATTGTGTGTGTTATACTACGGATATTGTGTGTGTTATACTGCGGATCTTGTGTGTGTTATACTGCGGACATTGTGTGTGTTATACTGCGGATATTGTGTGTGTTATACTGCGGATCTTGTGTGTGTTGTATTGCGGATATTGTGTGTGTTATACGAGGGGTATTGTGTGTGTTATACTGCAGATATTGTGTGTGATATACGAGAGGTATTGTGTGTGTTATACTACGGATATTGTATATGTTATACTGCGGATATTGTGTGTTATACGAGGGGTATTGTATGTGTTATACAAGGGACCTACTTCATTGTATACCAAAGTTCTAGCTTAAGAATACAGAGGCACTACTCACATGCTTCTTGTTTTTCACAGTTTTCATGTCTGTTGTAGATAGTGAACCTATAGATCCAGTATGGCTGATCCAGTGTGACCGTCCAGAACGGATCAGAGTTTCCGTCTTCTGCCGTACGTGTACATGGAGTTTCCAAAGTATGACCCGTGACACCATCCACAGCAGCAGTAGAGAGATACAGTGTATTGCTGTAGTTAGAAGACTGAGCTGTTGGCCTGTGCAATGCCACATTTCCTGAAATACCAAAAAAGAAGAAAACCGTAGCGAACTGTAAGGCGTGTGTAACTTTAGACAGAAAGTCAGTGCCTGGTTCTAATGTTCCACCGCTCTTTTATCTAGTGTTGCTTCAATGAGGGCACCGGCCCGGATAGCACAGTTGGTAGAGCACCCGCTTCGGGACCGGTAGATCCAGGATCAATCCTTGATCGAGTCACACCTAAGACTTTAAAAGAGGAAGTTGTAACTTCCTCGCTTGGCGTTCAGCATGAAGGGGATAGTGCAACGACTGGTTGACCCGTATCAGTATAATGGCTCGGGCGGGGCGGCTTGCTTGCCTTCGGTAAGTCGTCTCAGTGAGGCAGCACTAAATAAAAGAGCGGCACATTACACGTACATGCACCCTAATGATTCCTTCGTCGTCATATGACTGAAAAATTGTTGAGAACGACGTTAAACCCCAAGCACTCACTCAGTCAATGAGCGTTCCCAGTCGATAATCGCAAGATCCATTTTCAAAACGTTTAACACTAGCTCCCAAAGACAGAAGGTATGTAAAAAATTATACAAATAGGAAATAAAGCCGGTAGCACACAAGAGAGAAGCGGTTATTAGTTTTCAATGATGCCGGGCAGACAGTGGATATTCCAGGCATGAATTCCATATCAAAGTTCAAATTCGTAGTCCATGAATGAGTTCTAGGTCAGATAACAATTAAACAATATATCTCAGTCGCGCTTTGACTGCAACTGTTCATAAAGACATCATGCAGATGTAATGAGCATGGCTACCTTTACGGCCCCTAGCCCCAGGTTAAGCGGTTTTAGATACAGTTCGAAAATGACGAGCGTTACAGACCTTAACCGAACAGATTGTGTTTTAAAAGTAACGGACGATTACGTCTTTGCCGTTAATATATAAAGATCTCATACTACAAGAGGCGCCATCTATGATGTTACACATGACATGCTGGTCTGTATAAAAGCTGTCTACAAGATAGACACTCAGTAACCAGCGCCATCTATGTTGATAAATACAATGTATGCGATAGATATGTACCTGATGATAATAGCGCCGTCTATGAGGTTGATCACAATGCAGATCGCCAGAGTTTCTGAACGCTCTGTCCATACGTCCCAACGAGAGTATAATACTCATTGTAAAATTTGAGAAGCTTAGAATGAAGGCGTTTGATGTAGTATCCTTGACAAACTAGTTTTTGAACTAACAACTTGTTACGCAGTCATCACAATTTACGCAAGATCTGACAAATTCGACAAACTTCCTTTTGTCGTAAAGGCGGTGTGAAAGGAGACCTTGTTCGTCTTTGTATAGATATAGATCCAAATAAGATGTACCATCAGGGCTATCTGTTATCTCCTTTAAATCCAATGAAGGCAGATAGATTTCCTTCACTGCTTCTCCGCTTCAGTAAAGATTGACCGGCATCTGTGTGTAATTCATTTATTTGATTAATGCTTTACGCCGTACTCAAGAATATTTCACTTATATGACGACAGCCAGCATTATCATGGGAGGAAACCAGGCAGAGCAGGGGTACACCTACGACTATCCGCAGGTTGCTGTCAGACCTATCCACTTACGGCCAGAGAGGAAGCCAGCATGAGCGCGACCTGAACTCACAGCAACCGCACATTTATGTGTAAAGTTTGACTGGTAGCTTTATGTAAAGAATGACCTGTATCTATACGTAAAGTTTGTCCGGCATCTATGTGTAAAGTTTGACTGGTACATATGTGTACAGTTTGACTGGTGCTTATGTGTAATGTATGACCGATATCTATGTGTAAAGTATGACTGGTGCCTATGTGTAAAGTTTGACCGTTATCTATGTGTAATGTTTTAACTGGTGCCTTTGTGTAAAGTATGACCGGTATCTATGTGTAAAGTATGACCGGTATCTATGTGTAAAGTATGGCCGATATCTGCACGTGTAAAGCTTGACTGGTACTTATGTGTAAAGTTTGACCGGTGTCTGTATGTAAAGCTTGACTGTGTAAAGCATAACCGGTGTCAAAAGGCCCAAGTTAAATCTGACAAGTATCTCTGTGTACCGGTGTCATTGTAAAATGTGACCGCTGACTGTGTGTAATCTGCCGGTATTTGTGTGTATAGCTTGACCTGTATGGATTTGTAAAGTGTAACTGATATCTTTGTAAAGTGTAACTAGTATCTTTGTAAAGTGTGACAGGTATCTATGCGTACAATGTGACTGCTGACTGTGTGTAAAATGTGACCGCTGACTGTGTGTTAAATGTGGCCTCTGACTGTGTGTTAAATGTGGCCGTTGACTGTGTATAAAATGTGGCCGGCACCTATGTGTAAGACGTGGCCCGTATTTATGAGTAACGTGTAGCCTGTATGCGTATTTTAATCATGAAACATATATTTATGTGCAAATTGTGACAGAAATCTACACTTCACATGAATCGGTATGTATGTGCAAAACGTGACAGGTGACTATGTGTAAAGTTTAACTGATATCTATACAAGTGGAACTTCACCGGTGTGTACTGGTAAAGCGCGGTTAGTGTAAAATTTTATGTGGATTTTGTAATGTAAAAAGTGTGACCGTTATTTATGGGTAGCGCGTGACATCAATCTTTTCGCAGAAGGGGTAACTGGTTTTACGTGTTAAGTTTAATCGTTATAAATGTGTAAAGCATGAAGCATATTTATGTGTAAAATATGCCCAGTATCTCTCTGTCTACAAAGTGCGTGTAAAGTGAGACAAGAATATATGTGTAAAAACAAGTATTTGTATGTAGAATGTGAAGGCTAGCAATGTGTAAAGTGTGACCAGTATCTATGTATAAGGTGTGACCGGTATCTGTGTGTAAAGTTTGACCGGTATCTGTGCGTAAACTTTGACGGTACCTCTGTGTCGACAAAATACGAGTAAAGTAAGACAAGATTATATGTGTAAAAAAAGGTATCTATGTGTAGAATGCGACGGCCAGCTATGTGTAAAGTATCTTGTGTATGTGTAAAGTGACCAGTATCTCTATGTAAAGTGTGACCACTATCTTGTGTAAAATGTGGCCGGCATCGGATGTGTACCTGTAAATAACGATCCGTGTTCATGTGTAAAGTGTGACGGATATGTACCTGCAAATTGGGATCAGTGTTCATGTGTAAAGTGTGATGGATATGTATCTGTAAATTGGGATGAACATTCACGTGTAAAGTGTGACGGATATGTACCTGTAACTTTGGATCGGTGTTCATATGTAAAGTGTGACGGATATGTACCTGTAATTTGGGATGAACATTCATGTGTAAATTGTGACGGATATGCACCTGTAATTTGGGATGAACATTCACGTGTAAAGTGTGACGGGTTTGTACCTGTATATTGGGATGAGTATTCATGTGTAAAGTGTGACGGATATGTACCTGTAAATTGGGATTAACATTTACGTGTAAAGTGTAACGGATATGTACCTGTAAATTGGGATGAACATTCTTGTGTAAGGTGTGACGGATATGTACCTGTAAATTATTATGAGAATTCTTGTGTAAAGAGTGAAGGATATGTACCTGTAAATTGGGATGAACATTCTTGAGTAAAGTGTGACGGATATGTACTTGTAAATTGGGATGAGCATTCTTGTGTAAAGTGTGACGGATATGTACCTGTAAATTGGGATGAACATTCACATGTAAAGTGTGACGGATATTCACCTGTAAATTGGGGTGAATATTCTTGTACAAAGTGTGACGGATATGTACCTGTAAATTATGATGAACATTCTTGTGTAAAGTGTGGCGGGTTTGTACCTGTAAATTGGGATGAACATTCTTGTGTAAAGTGTGACGGGTTTGCACCTGTAAATTATGATAAACATTCTTGTGTTAAGTGTGGCGGATATGTACCTGTAAATTGGGATGAACTTTCTTGTGTAAAGTGTGATGGGTTTGTACCTGTAAATTATGACGAGCATTCTTGTGTAAAGTGTGAGGGAAATGTACCTGTAAATTGGGATGAACATTCATGTGTAAAGTATGGCGGGTTTACACCTGTAAATTATGATAAACAATATTGTGTTAAGTGTGTCGGATGTGTACCTGTAACTTGGGATCGGTGTTTATTGGTAAAGTGTGACGGATATGTACCTGTAATTTGGGATGAACGTTTATGTGTAAATTGTGACGGATATGTACCTGTAAATTGAGATGAACATTTTTTGTGTAAAGTGTGACGGGTTTGTACCTGTAAATTATGATCAGAATTCTTGTGTAAAGAGTGAAGGATATGTACCTGTAAATTGAGATTAACATTCACGAGTAAAGTGTGACGGATATGTACCTGTAAATTGGGATGAACATTCTTGTGTAAAGTGTGACGGGTTTGCACCTGTAAATTATGATAAACATTCTTGTGTTAAGTGTGACGGATATGTACCTGTAAATTGGGATGAACATTCTTGTGTTAAGTGTGACAGATATGTACCTGTAAATTGGGATGAACTTTCTTGTGTAAAGTGTGAAGGATATGTACCTGTAAATTGAGATGAACATTTTTTGTGTAAAGTGTGACGGGTTTGTACCTGTAAATTATGATAAACATTCTTGTGTGAAGTGTGACGGATATGTACCTGGAACTTCGGATCGGTGTTTATTTGTTAAGTTTGACGGATATGTACCTGTAATTTGGGATGAACATTTATGTGTAAATTGTGACAGATATGTACCTGTATTTTCGGATGAACATTCCTGTGTAAAGTGTGACGGATCTGTACCTGTAAATTGCGATGAGCATTAATGTGTAAAGTGTGACGGATATATACCTGTAAATTGGAATGAACATTTTTGTGTAAAGCATGACGGGTTTGCACCTGTAAATTATGATAAACATTCTTGTGTTAAGTGTGACGGATATGTACCTGTAACTTGAGATCGGTGTTTATTTGTAAAACGTGACGGATATGTACCTGTAATTTGGGATGAACATTTATGTGTAAATTGTGACGGATCTGTACTTGTAAAATGGGATGAACATTCGTGTGTAAAGCGTGACGGGTTTGTACATGTAAATTTTAATGAGCATCCTTGTGTAAAGTGTGACGGATATGTACCTGTAAATTTGTTATTAAAATTCCTGTGTAAAGTGTGACGGATATGCACCTGTAAATTGGGATGAACTTTCTTGTGTAAAGTGTGACGGATATGTACCTGTAAATTGGGATGAACATTCTTGTGTAAAGTGTTCCGGATATGTACCTGTAAATTGGGACGAACATTCATGTGTAAAGTGTGGCGGGGTTGTACCTGTAAATTATGATGAACATTTATGTGTAAAGTGTGACGGATATGTACCTGTAAATTGGGATGAGTATTCATGTGCATGGTGTAAATGCTATATGTCTTTAAAGTGTTTTCTCTCAGTATAGGCTTAAGTTTATAAAAACACTAGTATCCAAGTGTAAAATTTGAAAAGCTTTTTTGTAGTAACCGTTGACTATGTGTGACTGGTAATTTACTGATAAATCTCTGTGAAGTTTAGCAACTATGACTGTGTATGGAAATGCGAACCGTATCAACGTTTTAGATGAGATGAATTCGTGTGTATCGAGGGTGACAGGTAAATGTGTGTAACGTATGACAGGTACTTACATGACAATTGTCAGGAGAGTCTATCTGCAATGTGTGACCTGTACCTGTGTGTAAATTGTGATCTGTATGCTCGTGTACATTTGTTGTGCATTGTTGTGGTGTCAACGTGGAAATGAGTAAGTGGAGGCTAACTTACGTCGGTGACAAGAAGATCCGTCCAGGCCATCAGGGCATTGTCTTGACCATGCTGAGGGAGATAAAAGAGGTAGAGACATTGGGAGGAAATTAAGTTTTTCTATATAACTTATTCTGAACACATGTGGGAACCACGTCATTAAGGGCATTTCTGTACAGCCTAATCAGCTGCACGAACATTTTTATATAAAGAAACTGATGTGTCTGGAGCGTCATTTTTATTGAGTGATCCGCTAAAGACGTCACTCTCGCTGTCTGACCCCCCCCCCCCCCCCCCCTTGGGTATCACCTTCGCCCAGAGCATCACTCTCGCTGACTGATCCTCACAGGATATGACTCTGTCTGATCCCCTTCGGATCGTATTACAGTCTCTCACGCCGACTGTTCCGCCCACAGTTTCACTCTTGCTGACTGAGTCAAAAAGGATGTTACTCTCACTGGCTGATCCGACATGGTGTTACTCTCTCTCTTTGGTTGATACGCCAAGAGCGTCACTCTCGCTGACTGGTCCGCTAAGAGCATCACTTTTGCCGGTATTTCTGGTCAGTTTACTATAATTTATCAGCCCGAGATGAATCTCCAAACAATGCTGAAGCATTGCGTTGATTACCCTTACTGCATTCCCAATGTACAAATGTTCAAATCAGAAGTATGGTTCAAATCAAAGGCCAGAAAGGAACACAACCTGTACCCACCCGACCATTCTTACAGTGCAGACACACATGTACCGCACGTCCTCCAGCAGGGGGCACAATCTGCACCTACGAGACCTCCCTTACAGTGCAGACACACACGTAACGCACGCCCACCAGCAGGGGGCACAATCTGCACCTACGAGACCTCCCTTACCATGCAGACACACATGTACTGCCCACCAGCAGGAGGCACAATCTGCATCCACCACATGTACTGCACGCCCACTAGCAGGGGGCACAATCTGCACCCACCAAACCATACTTACAGTGCAGACACACATGTACTGCACGCCCACTAGCAGGAGTCACAATCTGCATCCATCACATGTACTGCACGCCTACCAGCAGGTGGCACAACCTGCACCCACCAGACCACTTTTATTTTCCAGACACACATGTACCGCACGTCTGCCAGAAGAGGACACAACCTGCACCCACCAGACCACTTTTATTTTCCAGACACACATGTTCCGCACTTCTGCCAGAAGGGGACACAATCTGCAGCCACCAGACCACAGTTACAGTGCAGACACACATGTACCGCCCGGAAGGGGGAATCTGCACCCACCAGACCACACTTACAGTGCAGACACACATGTACCGCTCTTCCGCCAGCAGGAGGCACAACCTGCACCCACCAGACTACCTTTATTGTGTCGACGCACATGTACCGCACGTCCGCCAGCAGGAGGCACAACCTGCACCCACTAGAGCACCTTTATTGTGCAGACACACATGTACCGCCCGGAAGGGGAATCTGCACCCACCAGACCACACTTACAGTGCGGACACACATGTACCGCTCGTCCGCCAGCAGGAGGCACAACCTGCACCTACCAGACTACCTTTATTGTGTCGACGCACATGTACCGCACGTCCGCCAGCAGGAGGCACAACCTGCACCCACTAGAGCACCTTTGTTGTGCAGACACACATGTACCGCCCGGAATGGGAATCTGCACCCACCAGACCACACTTACTGTGCAGACACACATGTACCGCTCGTCCGCCAGCAGGAGGCACAACCTGCACCCACTAGAGCACCTTTATTGTGCAGACACACATGTACCGCACGTCTGCCAGAAGAGAGCACAAGCTGCACCCACCCAACTAGCGTTACAGTCCAAAGTAAGTAGATCTATCTGTTTAACAGCACACCCTATATCAAAATTAGAACGCCTTTTTGAACTTCAATGTCAGTAAAATTAAGCTTGGCTCATGATACGTGTGTGAGATCATCAAAACACAAGTTAATTCGACCTGTTGGTCATTCTTTTGCCGACTGCCTTTGTCCACCTTTAATAAATCTACACTCGGAAAATCTTCTGCTTCCTATAAATCAACACGCCATCGGCAATATCAAGGGGGTAGATTTGCAATGGAAGATCCGTGTAATAAATATACTTCCTGTTAGGTAAAGTTCCTTGGCAGCAAAATGAATCGTATGTTTAGTTATTCAATCATTATTATCTAATTAATAAATGCTGGGAAAGTGTGAAACTTTTGTGAAAAACGAAAGATAACCTACCTGGTAAAATGCTGCTGATTATCAGAATCCAGGCGATGAAGGCGGCCATTTTTGTTGAGCTGCTGTAAGACTAAAGGCTAGGTCGTACGTGTGAACATATCACCATGTGTACATGGGTTGTTGGTATATGTCTGGTGACTAACGACGTTCTGTCTGTTGTAAGGGTGGCCGAGTGACATGTTTAGACGCTCTATATAGCGCTTATCGGTTGTGTGTTCCGGGGAGTAGACCAGGCATCGGTTCAGCTGTAAAGCTGATTTTGTCTGAATACAGGCCACTTTCACGTTAACGGGAAGAGACCCAGTGTGTAGCTAATATGGACATAACATTTCACAAGTTGACGTATATATTTATTTAACCTTATTTAAGCTATATCAGTACTCCATGGCGTAATTGGTGCCTGGAAGTACTGTTATATAGGCTACACTTAAGGATTTTAGTCTACCACAAATCTGTCATTACTGTGAGACAAAGAGCACAAATCTGTCATTACTGTGAGACAAAGAGCACAAATCTGTCAATACTGTGGAACAAATAGCACAAATATGTCATTACTGTGAGACAAACAGCACAAATCTGTCATTACTGTGGGACAAATAGCACAAATATGTCATTACTGTGGGACAAACAGCACAAATATGTCATTACTGTGGGACAAACAGCACAAATATGTCATTACTGTGCGACAAACACCACAAATCTATCATTACTGTGCGACAAACAGCAAAAATCTGTCATTACTGTAGGACAAATAGCACAAATCTATCAACACAGTATGACTAATAGCACAAATATGTCTTACTGTGGCACAAACACCACAAATCTGTCATTGCCGTGGGGCAAATAGCACAAATATCTCATTACTGTGGGACAAACAGCACAAATCTGTCAATAGTGTAGGACAAACAACACAAATCTGTCATTATTGTGGGACAAATAGCACAAATCTTTCATTACTGTAGGACAAATAGAACAAATATGTCATTACTGTGCGACAAACACCAAAAATCTATCATTACTGTGGGACAAATAGCACAAATCTGTCAACACAGTATGACAACTAGCACAAATATGTCTTACTGTGGGACAAATAACACAAATATGTCATTACTGTCAGACAAACACCACAAATGTGTCATTACCGTGGTACAAATAGCACAAATGTCTCATTACTGTGGGACAAACAGCACAAATCTGTCAATACTGTGGGACAAATAGCACAAATCTGTCATTACTGTGGGACAAGCAGCACAAATATGTCATTACTGTGGGACAAATAGCACAAATATGTCATTACTGTGCGACAAACACCACAAATCTATCATTACTGTGGGACAAACAGCAAAAATCTGTCATTACTGTGGGACAAATAGCACAAATCTATCAACACAGTATGACAAATAGTACAAATATGTTTTACTGTGGGACAAATAGCACAAATATGTCATTACTGTGGGACAAACAGCACAAATCTATCATTACTGTGGGACAAACAGCAAAAATCTGTCATTACTGTAGGACAAAAAGCACAAATCTGTCATTACTGTGGGACAAACAGCACAAATCTATTATTACTGTGGGACAAACAGCAAAAATCTGTCATTACTGTAGGACAAATAGCACAAATATGTCATTACTGTGGGACAAACAGCATTAATCTGTCATTACTGTGAGACAAACACCACAAATCTATCATTACTGTGAGACAAACACCACAAATGTGTCATTACTGTGAGACTAACAGCACAAATGTGTCATTACGGTAGGACAAATAGCACAAACCTGTCAATACTGTAGGATAAATAGCACAAATCTGTCATTACTGTCGGACAAATGGCACAAATATGTCATTACTGTGGGACAAACAGCACAAATCTGTCAATACTGTAGGACAAATAGCACAAATCTGTCAATACTGTGGGACAAGCAGCACAAATCTGTCATTACTGTGGGACAAATAGCACAAATCTGTCAATACTGTAGAACAAATAGCACAAATCTGTCATTACTGTAGAACAAATAGCACAAATGTGTCATTACTGTGGGACAAACAGCACAAATCTGTCATTACTGTGAGACAAACGCCACAAATCTATCATTACTGTGGGACAAATAGCACAAATCTGTCAATTCTGTAGAACAAATAGCATAAATCTGTCAATACTGTAGAACAAATAGCACAAATATGTCATTCCTGTGGGACAAGCAGCACAAATCTGTCATTACTGTGGGACAAATAGCACAAATCTGTCAATACAGTAGAACAAATAGCACAAATCTGTCAATACTGTAGAACAAATAGCACAAATCTGTCAATACTGTAGAACAAATAGCACAAATCTGTCAATACTGTAGAACAAATAGCACAAATATGTCATAAACTTTGAGCTACTATGAGTCCTCAAAACCACATGTACTGACTACACTGTTTATCTGATTAGTGTTCTAACACTATTCTAAACTGTTTTGTCCCTGATAGTTTGTGGGCAGGGAAAGTTAGGTTTGTGGGCAGGGGAAGCTTGGTTTGTAGGCAGGGAAAGCTAGGTTTGTGGGCAGGGGAAGCTTGGTTTGTGGGCAGGGGAAGCTTGGTTTGTGGGCTGGGGAAGCTAGGTTTGTGGGCTGGGGAAGGTAATTTTGTGAACAGGAGAAGCTAGGTTTGTGGGCAGGGGAAGCTAGGTTTGTGGACAAAGAACGCTGGTGCACAGAGAGCAAACAGCCTCCGTCATCACGCAGGCACATGACAAACCTCGTGATCAAGAACCAGTTAAATGTTTTTGTTTTGCGAGGTATTTTTTGCACATGTCGATATTAGGTGAGCTCCGTTCGTAAATATATCATTATATTTTATGTATAACCCAGCCTTGTTATTATACAGTTATTACTGAGGGGAGCTTGTTGTGGCCGAGTGGTTCAGACGCACGTCTATGAACTGCTAGAACAAACAAGGTACGAGTTCAGTTCTGGCCTTAGCCATGTGAATTCACCTCGTTCTTAGAGTATGTGAGGCTTTGACGACAAGGGTTGCACGGTCATTTGCTCAGTCTGACATTCGTTACAGGGCACTTGTGTTCCACCAGTATGTTGTCCATATCTGTACATCACACGTGACAAAGCCTGTCAGTGATTTGCCCAAGGGTTGTGGCTTTACCCAAGCACTCAGTTCTTTTCAGTCTATAAAAATGTCCGCCTTCATATAAAAGAAAAAATCTTGAATGCGGCGTAAAACAGCAAGCATATAAATAAGTAAATGTCTTACCGATGGCAATTATCGGTTACATTTTTTCCTTTTAAGCTTGGTGAATTTTTTTTGTCACACGGGCTCAAGATGGTCAGTTCAAATGTGATCAAATTAACCAGGAAGTTATTCGATTACATTTTACGTGACCAGTAAGACAGCATAAATCCCATCGTACACTTTGATGGCATTCCAAAATATAAGTCAGATAAAGTTTAGCATGCGTCTTGTTTGACAGGGAAGGGTTACATGGAGCTTCAAATTTTATAAACCGTAAGTGTGTTCCCGATTCTAGAGGAAAGTCGACATCTAAGCTGCGGCATATACCGCTACAACCTTTAAGACAAGTAGAAAGGCATGACAAACGGGATTTCCCTAACACAGGAATTACACACCTGAAGTAAAAAAAATACTCATATATGGCATTCTATGTCTCTCTATATCGCTCGGCTAAATCTGTTCAGATGCATTTACACTGCTGTGGACACCATTCATTTGGACAATGTTTCAAATTTGGGTCCATGTTAAAACTGGCTATGTGCAAATGGCCTCCTGTCTGTTACAAAAGGTAGAGTTACATGTAGACAATAGTTTTTGAAATTGTGTTTATAAGTTAACGTTTTTGAATATTTGGTTACAATAGCATAGAGCAACCAGTGGAAATACATTGTGTATCTATGGGAAGTTAATCATGTGCTTACGGCTGCTCCAATATGAAGTTAAACACTGCAAGGCAGGTCAGAGTATCATACCAAACTGGTTATTCCATCAAACACATCTCCTCATGCACAAGAGACAATTAATTAATCAATTAATTCTGGATAGTAAAGGAAAACGTAATAGGTTTATGAAAAACAAAAGAATTTATTAAGATATATTTTTAGTTTTTCAGCTGGAGTGAGCAAGTCACAAACTGAGATAAGCTAGTGACCAACTGGAATAAAAAGGCGGCCAACTGTAATAAGCAGGAAGCCAACTCGAATAAGAATGCAGCCAACTGTAATAAGCAGGCGGCTGTCTGGAATAAGCAGGCGACCAACTGTAATAAGCAGGAGGCCAAGTAGATAAGAGTGCAGCCAACTGTAATAAGCAGTAGGGCAAATGGAATAAGAGTGTGCCAACTGTTATAAAGAGGCGGCCAACTGGAGTAACCGCGCGGCGAACTAGAATAAGCAAGTCGCTGACTCGTAACTTCTGCAAATCATTTTCGGCTGTGACAAACACGTAAGTTGATTGAGATTTGCTGCATACAGAGATGCAATGTGGCCACAAAATACCATGAATAACACAGACGAGGAAACGCTGGTTACTAGAGGTCCCAAAGGTGGTCCGAAATATTTACATGCAATCATTTTGTTTGCTATTGGCCGTTGTGGAAATGTTTCCTGTACACTCCCTTGTGATCTACAGAGAGACTTGCTTTCAGTTTTCACATACCGAGTCTCTATAAGACACGATCATAATGGAAGACACATTTAAGTCTGTTCTCACAGAATTGTGTATAGAAAGATGCACGAAGAGTAGTTTTCCATGAAGTGATCAACTAATACAAGTTTGTCATTCCCTTAATAGATGTTGCATGATTCCAATATTATGCCAGTGTTCGTGTCTACCCTAATCAGTGAACAAAGTACCACATGCAATATGCCAGTGTTCGTGTCTACCCTATTCAGTGAACAAAGTACCTCATGCAGTATGCCAATGTTCGTGTCTACCCTAATCAGTGAACAAAGTACCCCATGCAGTATGCCAATGTTCGTGTCTACCCTAATCAGTGAACAAAGTACCCCATGCAGTATGCCAATGTTCGTGTCTACCCTAATCAGTGAACAAAGTACCACATGCAATATGCCAATGCTCGTGTCTACCCTAATCAGTGAACAAAGTACCCCATGCAGTATGCCAATGTTCGTGTCTACCCTAATCAGTGAACAAAGTACCACATGCAATATGCCAATGTTCGTGTCTACCCTAATCAGTGAACAAAGTACCCCATGCAGTATGCCAATGTTCGTGTCTACCCTAATCAGTGAACAAAGTACCCCATGCAATATGCCAATGTTCGTGTCTACCCTAATCAGTGAACAAAGTACCACATGCAGTATGCCAATGTTCGTGTCTACCCTAATCAGTGAACAAAGTACCACATGCAATATGCCAATGTTCGTGTCTACCCTAATCAGTGAACAAAGTACCACATGCAATATGCCAATGTTCGTGTCTACCCTAATCAGTGAACAAAGTACCCCATGCAGTATGCCAGTGTTCGTGTCTACCCTAATCAGTGAACAAAGTACCACATGCAATATGCCAATGTTCGTGTCTACCCTAATCAGTGAACAAAGTACGCCATGCAGTATGCCAATGTTCGTGTCTACCCTAATCAGTGAACAAAGTACCCCATGCAATATGCCAATGTTCGTGTCTACCCTAATCAGTGAACAAAGTACCCCATGCAATATGCCAATGTTCGTGTCTACCCTAATCAGTGAACAAAGTACCCCATGCAGTATGCCAATGTTCGTGTCTACCCTAATCAGTGAACAAAGTACCACATGCAATATGCCAATGTTCGTGTCTACCCTAATCAGTGAACAAAGTACCACATGCAGTATGCCAGTGTTCGTGTCTACCCTAATCAGTGAACAAAGTACCACATGCAATATGCCAATGTTCGTGTCTACCCTAATCAGTGAACAAAGTACCACATGCAATATGCCAATGTTCGTGTCTACCTTAATCAGTGAACAAAGTACCCCATGCAATATGACAATGTTCGTGTCTACCCTAATCAGTGAACAAAGTACCCCATGCAGTATGCCAATGTTCGTGTCTACCCTAATCAGTGAACAAAGTACCCCATGCAATATGCCAATGTTCGTGTCTACCCTAATCAGTGAACAAAGTACCCCATGCAATATGCCAATGTTCGTGTCTACCCTAATCAGTGAACAAAGTACCCCATGCAGTATGCCAATGTTCGTGTCTACCCTAATCAGTGAACAAAGTACCACATGCAATATGCCAATGTTCGTGTCTACCCTAATCAGTGAACAAAGTACCCCATGCAGTATGCCAGTGTTCGTGTCTACCCTAATCAGTGAACAAAGTACCACATGCAATATGCCAATGTTCGTGTCTACCCTAATCAGTGAACAAAGTACCACATGCAATATGCCAATGTTCGTGTCTACCCTAATCAGTGAACAAAGTACCCCATGCAATATGACAATGTTCGTGTCTACCCTAATCAGTGAACAAAGTACCCCATGCAATATGCCAATGTTCGTGTCTACCCTAATCAGTGAACAAAGTACCACATGCAATATGCCAATGTTCGTGTCTACCCTAATCAGTGAACAAAGTACCCCATGCAGTATAACAAGAATTATTAAACAAATTTACAGTCATTGAAAAATATCCCGCTAATTGTGCTGAGGTGAACGGTTGAGGTCAGAGAAGGAAACAAAATAAAAGCAAAACAAATTCTCAGCAATAAATCCGACTCAACTGGAAAAGTTTATCCGGTGTAAAAGGATCATGCAACTAGGCTTAAGTCGGCAAAGTCTGTTCATCTAAACATTACAAAGACATTAAGGCATTTCATATTTATGCTTTCTTCATAAGGAAGACAAGTTATTGTATACTGATGTCGTATTGCAAGGGAAATCAGGTTGTCACCAGCCCTATTACCACAAGCAGAGTTACACTGACAAAGTGGCCGCTCTAATTATTTATCTGATTGGTGTTTTACGCCGTACTCAAGAATATTACTCTTATACAACGGCGAAAACGGGAGGAAACTGGGCAGAGGCCGGTAGACCATCCGCAGATTGCTGTACGGGGCTGCCCTAAACTACCCAGAGCTAGACCAGTTATCACAGGACGTGTCACGTGTTGCCAGCAAGGTCATTATTTGAAAAATGAGTAGTGCACATCGCTCACTGAAGCCGTGATACTTTCCGAAAAGTATGGAAAATTACACAGTAAAGGAGAGCTCTTGTTGCATTAAGTTTTCGAGCCCAGGTTGTGTAGTTTTTTGTTTATCCGGCTTTTGGGATGACGTTTTGTGATAAAACTGTGAACATGTTACTCACTCATTACAGGGGGATACTGGTGAATTGGGCTTGAGTCAGAGTCAGTATTTTGCAGCCTGTGATCACTGATGTTTAACTATTTGTATAATGTTATTCGTGTAAGACTGCTATACACTGTGTAACTGAAGGGTTTGTAAACTGTGAATGTCGTATGATCAAAGGTTGTATTTTGGGGTGACCTGATTGGTTAAACACCCAGCACGGGTCACTTGACCTACCTTGTAATCATCTCACTTATCAATGACTTCCTGGTTAATCGAGACTCTGCGCGTGCCCCTTGGACTTTCGTCGTCACCGTATTGGTAACTCGTGGTTTAGATATATATATGTGTGTGTATAATAAATTGTACGGTGTAGTTAGGCACTGCACGCGTAATTTCGAGAAACAATTCTGTTTTTACTACTAGATCTCCTGTTCGATCAATTTTAGAACCAGTAGCAAGAGTTCGAGCTGAAAGACACGTCACATAAAAATAAGCATTGGTTAATTTTATGTTGTTTTTTTTCTCAGCTAATGTATCAATCTTCCAAACTACATAAGTAGTTAACAGAATCAGTCTCTTGCTGACATTATTTGGATAAAAGACAACGTTGTGATACCTTTTCTGTATTAATCTACTTGGTTCGTGGGGCCTTGTCAGCTCAGATGATCAATCAAGCCCTTGATCAGTGAAATTGTATGTTGTAAGCTCAAATGGTCAATCAGACCCTTGATCAGTGAAGTTGTGTGTTGTCTGCCCTTGTCAGCTCAGATGGTTGGTCAGGCCCTTGATTAGTGAAGTTGTGTGTTGTAGGGCCTTGTCAGCTCAGGCCCTCGATCAATGAAGTTGTGTGTTATGGGGTCTTGTCAGCTCAGATGGTCAATCAGGCCCCTATCAGTGAAGTTGTGTGTTCTAATCCTGCGCTCGCTGGCTCGTCCTCTGGTCCAGAGACTTGTCATACCTGGACTCGGCAATTTCTCCCACTTAACATAAACCCAACTGCCGTCATCTAAGTGAAAAATTCTTAAAGTTTGACGCGAAGCGCCCATCCATCGATGAATCATTCATTTCTTGGCTGGCAACATATTGAACCAGCAAAGGTCATTGCAAGATCAATCCCACACGACTAGTTTCCACATGTGGCAGTCATATCTGTTCACATCGCAGAACGTAGAGGGCATCGGGACTATATGTTACGGAGCGATGACAAGATCCTCCAGTACGACATCGATGCACACACACCCGACAATTCGGTAGCTTTCATAGTGTTCCTCCAAAAACTCTCATGTTTCCCAGGTGTCCAATTCGCTTTATCCGGGCAAATCACTTGCCAATGTCACGACGTAAAGTTCATGTGACTCAAGGACTGGTGAAAAAAAAATTCACTTTTAATTCAATTCTGAATATGATCAAAATAGCAAATAAGCCAAGGACGTTCGTTTTAAGGTTATAACTATTGTGTGAAATTAACTATGGGGTCAAGAGGACTCAGACTCGCCCGTGAAATACAATTAGACAGCTTTTGGCAGTAGTCAGTATTTCTAGAAACACGTTAACACAAGATAATCAGTTAGTTTAATTGTTCCACAGGTCCATACCTTACCGCGATACGAATGTGTTTATACTGCTTGAATGTCTGGAACCACATCCCCTGTTGATACATCATATGCGGGACACCCTGCAACGGTAACTTTTCCAAAGTTTGACTATGAACAGTATAGTCAATATTATTGCCAGGCAATCTGTTCTAAATACAGGTGAAACTCGACTTTAAATTCTCAACTCCACTATTGTGCGGGGTAAAACAGCCCAGTATTATCGTCAGGTCTCTGCAGGTTCCTACCACACAATAACTAGTATTTGTCCATACACAAATAAGGAAAATCGTTCATAGAGTGAAGGAAAAGATCTACTTTACACCCGTGGCTCTCGTCTTTCCCTGATGCTCTCGTCTTTTCCTGATGCTCTCGTCTTTCCCTAATGATCTCGTCTTTTCCTAATGATCTCGTCTTTTCCTGATGCTCTCGACCTTCCCTGATGCTCTCGACTTGCTCTGATGCTCTCGTCTTTCCCTGATGCTCTCGTCTTTCCCTGATGCTCTCGTCCTTCCCAGCAGGAATTAAAGGGGACAATCAAAAGTGTGGAAAAACTACAAATGAGGATATGACCAAGTATTTAAGACAACATAAGGTCATAATGTCGCTAATCTAGCGAGAATTACCAAAAATGTAAAGATTCTCCAGTGTAAATCTGCTACATTACACATCACATTCTAAACAGTGGTACATAGATCGAGGTCTAGTTTTATTCTCTAGTTTGATCCCAACTAAGCTCACAAGTCATCCGGTAAGTTAAGCTTTTTTTATTAAACAGTTTATGAACATGAAGGAAAACCAATAATATCCACCAGACACTCATCTTACTCATCTGTCACAGACGAGGAGGTTCTGTGTTTCGGTTTTTGTCCACTTCGTCTTGATAAAGTATGTTTTGTCTTTGATTGTTAAAATACGTCAAGGTAATGGATTATGTTCTGCTTTAGATCTCACTGTAACAAATACATCGCTCGTGCCACAGGTGCTCACTGATTTAGAGTAACTTTAGCTTATAGCAATAGATGCTGACTAAACTAGCCCCTAAGGCCGTCATCATCTGGTGCGATTCTTCGCACTGACGTCCAGAGCTCAACGTAATCGAAACGTGTGGATCACGTGTATCATTCCATTTAAGCACAAAATAAATGGCTTTATAAAGTATTAGACGAAGTGATAACCAAATCAAACGTGTTCCAACTGCCAAATAAGGAAGATGACATAAATATAATACGCATGAGACTAGGAAATACAGGCTTGCAAGTGCGTCTTTCAACTGGGATTCAAAACACTTCACCTCCTTGTGGGGCCTGTCAGGAATACGAAGAAACAATAGAGCACTATCTCCTTAAATACATTGAATATGACAAAGAGCCAAACTACTTGCAGGAAGTCAAAACATTTAAGGGTGTAAACCCCAGGCTATTCTAAACAAATATTAAAGGAATTCATGTCGTCAACTGAAAAAAAAATGAAAATACATCCACATCAGCGGAACCATGATTCTGAGGGAACGTAACGTGTATACCTGAATTGCATCTTAGAGGACAAATATTCACCTGACTATATAAATTCATAAAAATAACAAGGTACAAATATCAGATCTTAAAGAAAAAATCTACATCAACAACAACGATAGGTTGAAACTGAGGACTATTTGTTGCTGTGCTACATTATTAGGCTACCGTCTAAATAAGGACAGGTTCCTCGTGACAGAACTTATATTCATCGGCGATACCATGATTCTGCGGGCCGATCCCCTGTGCACCTAAATCGAATCACAAATGTCTGGAATCTGTCCCAGTCATCGAAGTATATATTGTTGTAAAAACGAAAACATGAAACTAATCTACATGTGTAAACGGATAATACGCATTGTAAACCAAAAACAAATTATATGCATGATTAATGCATTAATAAAAGCTTTGATTTGACGGGGCACGTCACGAAGCGGTCCCAAACCGGTATTTCAACAACAACAAACGCTCTGCTCTATAATTTCGTAGTGCCTGATGAAGTAGGCTTTCGTTAAGTCAGCCCTGGTAAGCATCACATGTACATGGCGATTTGTGGCGGTCAACATCTAGCAAGGTGTGGCGGTCCCCATGTGACGGTGCCCATGCACCAAGGTGTGGCGGTCCACATGAAGCGGTGCCCATGCACCAAGGTATGGCGGTCCCCATGTGGCGGTACCCATGCACCAAGGTGTGGCGGTCCCCATGTGGCGGTGCCCATGCACCAAGGTGTGGCGGTCCCCATGTGGCGGTGCCCATGCACCAAGGTGTGGCGGTGCCCATGCATCAAGGTGTGGCGGTCCCCATGTGGCGGTCCCCATGCACCAAGGATTAGAATGCCTATACTCCACACACGAATTAAGTTGAGCGCCGTCTTTCACCTGTTATTCTTGAAAATGTCCCAAAAGTCTAATAAATAAATAACAGATGCATTATACATGAAGTAAAACAGTGTCTGATCGACCCCTACTACTTTCATACGTTTGGAAGAATAACAAACATATTTAGCGCCTGTCTAACCATGTTGTACGTTGTAGTTATTTTGGTGAGTATTTTGAGCCGACACAGGACGTCAAATTATCTGTCTTGGTTTAAAAGTGATCAAGAATACAAACAAATATCAGGGGAGATGGCTCTCCACCGGAGAATAGGTGTTTCCCCTGGCGAACAATTGCACTAATAACGTTTAATGTGGGAAAACAGCATCTGACTAGTGTTTGTGTCCACTGAAAGACTACCATTCAAATTATCTAAAACAGGTATTAAATACTTTTTATAGATTTTTTTCAACCCAGTAAAAGTTTAGTGTCCTGCTTTCGATTGCAATATGTTTTAGCCAATGCTGTTTTGTCCTTTAACAGACGGCATAGGCCTGTAGGGCAATTTAACCACAAAATATTCACCCGTGCAGGCTGTTGCTTGTAGCCATTATCTGTTTATATCTCCTCGTTATATAAGCTTAGTTCTTCTATTTCTCGGGGACCTGTTTTACAATTTGGTGTAAGTACGGCGAGATGCCAGTCAGCAATTGTCGTTTCACGTCTTTTGCTGCATTCATTTCCTTACTACTTTCCCGAAAAGTCAAATGGATTGGATTCAGTACTTTTTCTCCTTTAAACACATATCGTTTTTATCATTAAGCTTCCTTGAGCCTATATCGTTATATATCACCACTTTGTGATTGGAACGTTTCCTTGAGTTTATGCTTATCGCCTTCATTTATCCTCTCGTCCTTTTCTTGAGAAATCCTGTCTTCTTAAGATTAAGGTTTCCCTAGACGCCGTCACTGACTCCATCCTGTTTCTCCGGTGAACTGTTCACACAGTCGCAGATTTAATGAGGCACACCGTGTTAGCCAGTTATGCAACAGGCGACATAGCCTAATAGTACACGTGGGGCCTTCATAGCCATACTAATACAGTCACGTTTTCGTTCATAACTTCCACCATAACAAAGGACTCCTTCGTTGTCATAAAACTGAAAAATTGTTAAGTACCACGTTAAACCCCAAGCATCAACTCACTCACCCCACCATAACGACAACAAAATGTCTTGCACATGAATGGAGCGACTTCTGGTACTGAATGAACACTGAAGAGAGATGGGCGTATTATATCGCCTCGACGTTTGTGATCGTGAACGTTTGTGAACGTAGACGTAGGCGCAGGTCACACACTAAGGCGTACGTCGTGCGTCTTTCACACAAGGCCCAAAATACGATTTTACATGACGATATAGTGGGCATAACGGATCAGCTACATGTGGGTGCTCACGTGCGGATTAGAGTGGGTCTTTAGATCAGGTAGCAACGATCTTATGACAATAGCATACGTAAAGTGTTATGGCAGATATAGGCCTAGCCAGGAACCTTTCATGTTGACATTTTCTTCAGTAGGTGAAAAAGTCCCACCATGAACGTGTAGGCTACACATTGAGGATGTGAAAGGCGTTAATCTTTATGATACAGTGGTTGTACTGTGTAACAGAAAGTCAACATAGGCTACACATTGAGGACGTGGAAGTCGCGTATAGCCGGCGTTAATCTTTATGATACAATGGCTGTACTGTGTAACAGAAACTCATCATAGGCTACACACTGAGGATGTGAAAGTCACATATAGCCGGCGTTAGTCTTTATGATACAGTGGCTGTACTGTGTAACAGAAAGTCAACATAGGCTACACATTGAGGACGTGGAAGTCGCGTATAGCCGGCGTTAATCTTTATGATACAGTGGTTGTACTGTGTAACAGAAAGTCAACATAGGCTACACATTGAGACGTGGAAGTCACATATAGCCGGCGTTAATCTTTATGATACAGTGGCTGTATTGTGTAACAGAAAGTCAACATAGGCTACACATTGAGGACGTGGAAGTCGCGTATAGCCGGCGTTAATCTTTATGATACAGTGGCTGTACTGTGTAACAGAAAGTCAACGTAGGCTACACACTGAGGATGTGAAAGTCACGTATAGCCGGCGTTAATCTTTATGATATAGTGGCTGTACTGTGTAACAGAAAGTCAACATAGGCTACACACTTGGGACGTGGAGGTCACGTATAGCCGGCGTTAATCTTTATGATATAGTGGCTGTACTGTGTAACAGAAAGTCAACATAGGCTACACACTGAGGACGTGGAAGTCACGTATAGCCGGCGTCAATCTTTATGATTACAGTGGCTGTACTGTGTAACAGAAAGTCAACATAAGCTACACACTGGGGACGTGGAAGTCACATATAGCCGGCGTTAATCTTTATGATACAGTGGCTGTACTGTGTAACAGAAAGTCAACATAGGCTACACACTGGGGACGTGGAGGTCACGTATAGCCGACGTTAATCTTTATGATACAGTGGTTGTACAGTGTAACAGAAAGTCAACATAGGCTACACACTGGGGACGTGGAAGTCACGTATAGCCGGCGTTAATCTTTATGATACAGTAGGTGTACTGTGTAACAGAAAGTCAACATAGGCTACACACTGGGGACGTGGAAGTCACGTATAGCCGGCGTTAATCTTTATGATACAGTGGCTGTACTGTGTAACAGAAAATCAACATAGGCTACAGATAATAACTGGAGCATTAATGTCTGTTGGCCATAGAAACGCGCATTGAAATAAATGGTACAGGGGAAAATATTATCATCAAAAGTGTATTTATCTTATGGACTAGCACTAAACTGAATCTGATTCTCCTTTTAATAGGTATACGATTTCTTCCGTTTATTTTTCCCATTAACCTGCTCTTCGCTGTAAGTTCAAGTCCAGCTCATGCTGGCCTTCCTCTCCGTCCGTAAGTGGGAAGGTCTGTCGGCAACCTGCGATGGTCGTGGCTTTCCCCCGGGCTGTGCCCGGTTTCCACCCACCATAATACTGGCCGCCGTCGTATAAGTGAAATATTCTTGAGCACGGCGTAAAACACCAATCAAAAAAAAAAAAAAAAAAAAAATTAACCTGCTCTTCCATGTGCCCCTAAGGTACACAGAGACAGATTTCTTTATTGAACGACGTCGAGTTGAAGCGTTTTGTTTTAGAAGTATTCTTTTAAATTCTAAACAAGTTTCCGCCATCCAACTGCACCTATTAAGTTAATGTCAAGAGGAATTCTTGTACATGTGGTTCGGCAATACGCGTATGGTTAGGACAACCGCATTTAAGGAGAGTTATCCGCCCTTGAATTAGATACCGTTCTATACGTTAACACTACGTACGTATTGCACTGTATATGCAGAATGTTTTGCCAGCAAGTCCTCAGGTGTGAATTGTGAGATCAGTGCATTCCAGTTACATGGCCAGCAGAGTTGTAACGTCTCCTGTACGTTTTAGTACTGCCTACTAATAACCAAGGGAAATACACGGTATAGCACTAAAAGGATGTGAGGGTAGGGGTTGTATATATGTATAGAACGGAGTACGAGAAATCGTGGTGATTGTATAGATAAATGCAGATGTAGCAATTTCACGCAGTTTGAGATCGCCTTAGACGAAAGTTTAAATGTAACTACACCACAGTGCCTTGATTCAATCATTGCTGAAAACTATGTAATTGGTATAGGTTAACTTAAGTGGTAGGGGAATATTGCCTTAACCACATGTACCGAAAGGCGGTCCCAAATATCCACCGTAGAAACCTAGTTTCAAAAAAAAAACAAAAAAAACGACAGAGTGAAGAAATGTTTGAAAGTTAAGACCAGTGCTTCGGAAATGTGTTACCTACACCGGTTATCCCTTTCAAACAAGGCCCAGACATCAGAATAAGGCGGAGTTTTTGATAGATTTTGCCCGAGCTAAGCGAGCACAGTAGACGATATATTACTCACATGTGTATGTATGATCATAGTAATGATAGGAATGAGTTATTTGACGGAAGGCCTTTAAACAACACCGGAAACGACCTTAGAACCACGCATACTACTTTCAATATTGTATATTCCTTACTGTCAGTCATGTACGCTGACAAAATCTAAGTATAAACCGGTGGCTTTCGTTTTCGACTGACGATAGCGGACCTGATAGAAAGTATTATAGCCCCCATCCCTTAATTATACTGCCCTAGTATAATACATTTTATTCGAGACCTCGGACATCCGGGCACTTCACTCGCACCTGGCCAGTGGCAACCAGGCATTGAAGTAAAGGGTTACATGGGAGGGTATACATGTAGGGAAATGGGCAACATGGGTGTTATTCTGACAAGTACGGCTAATAATAGCCATAGATTATGGTATGTAAAACAACAGAACAATTTACACGGGGTGTTATTCTGACAAGTACGGCTGATAATAGCCATAGATTATGGTATGCAAAACAACAGAACAATTTACACGGGGTGTTATTCTGATAAGTACGGTTGAAAATGGTCATAGATTATGTTATGCAAAACAACAGAACAATTTACACAGGGTGTTATTTTGACAAGTACGGCTGATACTGGTCATAGATTGTGGTACGGAAAACAACAGAACAATTTACACAGGGTGTTATTCTGACAAGTATGGTTGATAATAGCCATAGAATATGGTATGTAAAACAACAGAACAATTTACACAGGGTGTTATTCTGACAAGTACGGCTGATACTGGTCATAGATTGTGGTACGGAAAACAACAGAACAATTTACACGGGGTGTTATTCTGACAAGTACGGTTGAAAATGGTCATAGATTATGTTATGCAAAACAACAGAACAATTTACACGGGGTGTTATTCTGACAAGTACAGCTGATAATGACCATAGATTATGGTATGTAAAACAACAGAACGATTTACACGGGGTGTTATTCTGACAAGTACGGCTGATACTGGTCATAGATTGTGGTACGGAAAACAACAGAACAATTTACACAGGGTGTTATTCTAATAAGTAAGGTTGATAATAGCCATAGATAATGGTATGTAAAACAACAGAACAATTTACACAGGGTGTAATTCTGATAAGTACGGCTGATAATAGCCATGGATTATGGTATGTAAAACAACAGAACAATTTACATAGGGTGTTATTCTGACAAGTACGGTTGAAAATGGTCACAGATTATGTTATGCAAAACAACAGAACAATTTACACAGGGTGTTATTTTGACAAGTACGGCTGATACTGGTCATAGATTGTGGTACGGAAAACAACAGAACAATTTACATAGGGTGTTATTCTGACAAGTACGGCTGATAATAGCCATAGATTGTGGTATGTAAAACAACAGAACAATTTACACAGGGTGTTATTCTGACAAGTACGGCTGATAATGGCCATGGATTGTGGTATGTAAAACAACAGAACGATTTACACGGGGTGTTATTCTGATAAGTACGGCTGATAATAGTTATAGATTGTGGTATGTAAAACAACAGAACAATTTACACGGGTGTTATTCTGACAAGTACGGCTGATAATGGCCATAGATTATGCTATGTAAAACAACAGAACGATTTACACAGGGTGTTAATCTGACAAGTACGGCTAATAATGGCCACAGATTATGGTATTTAAAACAACAGAACAATTTACACGGAGTGTTATCCTGATAAGTACGGCTGATAATGGTCATAGATTGTTGTATGTAAAACAACAGAAAATTTGCACAGCTTATGTCAACTGTGAACGTCATTCCTGGGTCGGATCGCACCAAAGATCTTAAAAGAGGAAGTTGTAACTTCCTCGCTCAGCATTGAGGGATGGTGCAACAACTGGTTGACCGGTATCAGTATAATGGCTTGGGCGGGGCAGCTTACTTGCCTTCGGTAATTCGTCTCAGTGAAGTAGCAATAGATAACAGAGAGGTGGAAACAAGGAGGCACGTAACATGCACTCTAAGGTCTCCTCCGTCCTCATAGGTCTGAAAATTTGTTAAGTACGACCATGGAGGTGTGCCAAGAAGGAGGAACAACTCGGGCTCTTCAAAGTGCGCAATGCCCGATACCGACACAGTAGGACTAGGGATTTGTTCTAACAAGGGATTAGCCTGTATGCCATGTGGCAGGTCTTCGTGTACGCTCTCTCGAGACTATAGCAGCTTTGGTTAGAAGGTAATCAGAACTGCACCCAGTCGCGCGTCGCTTACTTACAACAGAGACGCCCTGTTCAGGCGGCGAATAATGAATACAGAACAACCGAGTGGGTGTTAAACCACTTTGCCAATTTCCTTGGGAGTATCATGTTCAAAAGTAAATAACATTATAAACAAAAACATGCTTCTGGTAGCTGAATAGTAATGACCTCACGTGCATGGTTTGTATGCCTTATTAAGACAACAATTTCTGATTAGTTACATTTTAGCATCCTTGCCAAGCAAATGATACTACATATATTTATACATACAAGCCTATCATCACTGCAAGAGGCACTTTGCTTATTTTTGTCCAAACACTAGAAATGTTGTTTTCAAGTATATTTACAAACAGTTCTAATATATAGACTTTTTCATTGAATTAATAACTTTTTATCGACTCATTAGTTCCCTTCCGGTAACGAACACGAATAAGTTTCCGCACATTTTTTTCACAGTGCTTCAGTGCAGTGAATTGAAATGTAATGCATTGTTTCACCATGACATACAAATCACGTTCGAATTTTCGCCCGTTTCGTCTTTATTTTCGACAAAAATATGTCAGTTTTTGTCCCATTTTTTCTGTACCCCTGACGATAAATTTGGAATACGTATTTTGGTCTTGGATCATTTCACCTGGAAACTCATTTCATAAAATCTGGATAAAATACGCCTATCAGCCGATACAGTTATTCATCCACAGAATACTTAACTTTATGTCGTTTATTTGAATTTCAGTTTATTAGATTTCACCATAAAGGGCCATTTTTAAAAAATAATAATAACAACTTGTCGTAAATATATATTTTATTACTTTTGAGAGCATTCCCGTCCGATGGGAGTTGGATTTGCCCATATTCCATTTCAGTGCACCAAAGTTTATTAACCCCTGCCATGATGGTACACTATAGAATGGTGTCCTTGCGAATGTCTCCATAGGCAGTGGTTCACGGGTTATATAGACAAACATGAGCAAGAAGTTAACAAATGTTCGGCATAGACGTGTATTCACAGCAGGTAATCGTCTTCAGTGAGTTATAATTTTAAAATCAGTGGGGACTGCGCATGCTCACCTATGTCGACCATCAGTGCTTTTCGAGAAATAAAGGAATGTAGTGTCCACGAAAATCAAACTCAAAATGTTTAAGGAGCCGTAAATTGCAACATGTGCACATTCAGTAAAGTATTTCCCCGAACTTATTTTTCTAAGCTATAGATTGTTAGTTGTACGGAAATGTTAGTTTATGTAACTCAAACATAATCAATTTTGGATGTTTTAAAAAAAGGCATACATTGGACATCAAAGGCTGACTGGCCGCGGGTGGGTTCATTCATACTTTAGTGCTTTACAAACTGTAACATTAATATATTGGTCAACTTTATTGCAATCACACTTAGCCTGTTACTCAAATTTTGTACCAGTGGAAAACCTGCACTTTTAACTTTATATTCTAAATGCAATAGAAAGACAATTCCACCTTTGTGCTTGTATTTTAGGTAGCTCTGTTGAATGAATGACATTTCCAGAATGTTTAATTCTGAATTTGTTTTATATGAGTGTTCATATACAAATAGCATAGCTTTCGTGTATGTGTGTTCTAAGGAATAAGTCTGCGCTGTAGAGCCCTGTATGTGTGTTCTAACAAATGAGTTTCCCCTGTAGAGTCGCGTATGTGTGTTCTAACGAATAAGTCTGCGCTGTAGAGCCGTGTATGTGTGTTCTAACGAATAAGTCTGCGCTGTAGAGCCGTGTATGTGTGTTCTAACGAATAAGCTGCGCTGTAGAGCCGTGTATGTGTGTTCTAACGAATAAGTTTCCCCTGTAGACTCGCGTATGTGTGTTCTAACGAAAAAGTCTGCTCGCGTATGTCTGTTCTAACGAATAAGTTCCCCCTGTAGGGCCTGTATGTGTGTTCTAACGAATAAGTCTGTGCTGTAGAGCCGTGTATGTGTGTTCTAACGAATAAGTCTGCGATGTAGAGCCGTGTATGTGTGTTCTAACGAATAAGTCTGCGCTGTAGAGTCGCGTATGTCTGTTCTAACGAATAAGTTTCCCCTGTAGAGCCCTGTATGTGTGTTCTAACGAATAAGTCTGCGATATAGCCTTTTACATGACCTATTCTGTACAAACCAGGATTCTGTATGCGGTCCCCGAGGCCTGTCCTTGCACGTTATGTCCATGTAATTGTTTATTATTTGTAATGACAAAACATCATTTTGATGCCAGTTTAGACCAGTGGCGTTAATAAATTGCAAGTAATATAAGTGAATTGATTTTACCTTATTCTGTTGATGTCATAGTGCAAGGGAGCGTGTCATTGCTGCAATTTAAACATTTACTGAAACACGTTGACCATTTGCCAGCCATCACAAGGTCGTGCAGCTCTCATTTTATCATACTTTCGTGTGTTCTGATCGTTGCAGCTTCCGTATGTTCTAACGGATGAGGCTTCCGTATGTTCTAACGGATGAGGCTTCCGTATGTCCTAACGGATGAGGCTTCCGTATGTCTAACAGATGAAACTTCAGTCCGTCCTAACGGATGAGACTTCCGTATGTCCTAACTGATGAAACTTCCGTGTGCCCTAACGGACGAGACTTTCGTATGTTCTAGCGGATGAGACTTAAATATGTTCTAACGGATGAGCTGCAAAAAATGTCAAATTAAAGAAACCTGCTGTGCATTTCACAGTGAAAGTAGCCGCTATAAAATAGGTCACAGTGGAGATATTCATCAAAAATATGTTACAGTAAGGATTGAAGCTGTTAAAGCTGTAGATTGTGTGGCTGTGAGGATAGCTGCCGTGGATTATCTCACAATGGTGATACCTGTTGTTGGGGAAGCTTGCGGTTGTGGTGAACATGTACAGCGTTGTCAGTCAGATGGCATTGTGGATGACACGACCGAGTTCCAGGTAGATGAATTTAAGGAATGAGAGCTGTTTATGTGTTTAAGTTGAGCCGGGAGTAGGACCAACTCTTTGTCAATACCCAGTACATCACAGTTAACATACCCTCTGCACTTCAATACGTCACAGTTAACATACCCTCTGCAAGTCAATTCGTCACGGTCAACATACCCCACTCTGCATGTCAGTACGTCTTAGCTAACAAACCCTCTGTACGTCAATACGTCACAGTTGAGACACCGACTGTACGTCAGTACGTCACAGTTGAGACACTAGCTGTACGTGAATACGTTACAGTTAAGACACCAGCTGTACGTCAATACGTCACAGTTGAGACACCGGCTGTACGTCAATATTTCACAGTTAACATAGTCTCTGCACACCAATACGCCACAGTTAACATACCCTCTGCACATCAAAACGTCTCAGTTAACATACCCTCTGTACGTCAATACGTCACAGTTAACATACCCGCTGTACGTCAATACATCACAGTTCAGACACATTTTGTACGTTAAAACGACACAGTTAACATACCCTAAGCATGTCAATACGTCACAGTTAGCATACCCTCTGTACGTTAATCCGTCACAGCTCACATATACTTGGTACGTCAATACGTCATAGATAACATACCCTCTGTACGTCAGTACGTCACAGTTCAGACACATTTTGTACGTTAAAACGACACAGTTAACATACCCTAAGCATGTCAATACATCACAGTTAGCATACCCTCTGTACGTTAATCCGTCACAGTTAACATATCCTCTGAACATCAATACGTCTCAGTTAACATATCCTCTGCACGTCAATACGTCACAGTTAACATACACTCAATACGTCAGTATGTCTCAGTTAACATACCCTCTGTAATTCAATACGCCACAGTTACCATACCCTAAGCATGTCAATACGTCACAGTTAACATACCCTCTCTACGTTAAAACGTCACAGTTAACATACACTCTGTACGTCAATAAGTCATAGTTAACATACCCTCTGCACATCAATACGTCACAGTTAAGACACCTGCTGTACCTCAAAACTTCACAGTTAACATACGCTCTGTACATCAAACGTCACGGTTAATAAACCCTCTATACGAATACCCAGTGCTTGGGTGTACAGTAGTTCACTATCTCTAGGTGTACGCTTAGCGGCCCAGTGTTTGGTGTACACCAGTTCACTATCACCAGGTGCACGGTTAACGTTCCAGTGTTTGGCGTACTGTAGTTCACTATCAACAGGTGTGCGGTTAATGTCCCAGTGTTTGGTGTACTGTAGTTCACTATCACCAGGCGCAAAATTAGCGCCCCAGTATTTGGTGTAAAGTACTTCACTATCACCAGGTGCAAGGATAACGTCCCGGTGTTTGGTGTACAGTGGTTAACTATCGCTAGGTGCACGGATAAAGCCCCAGTGAGACATGCTTTAACCAAACAGTACGTCACTGGATGTATACACAAACAGTAAATCATTGTAGACGTCTATGCCTACATTTGTCATGCACAGTTATACAGCCTGTGTCAACGTGAGCTTGGTGTTCTAAAGTTCTCTTTACATAGCTTGTGTCATTTCCACCTGGACTGGATTACGTATTTTAATGTCTTACCTATTTAACTTGAGATTTCGATCTTCATTCTGGAGATGTTTATGGTAGCTGTGCAGTTGTCGTGACTGTTGCCAATCCATATCTCATTGAAATCCATATATTTATAAGCTATGTCGTTGATAATTAGAAATGTGCATTGCGTGCCTAAACCAAATCGTTGTAAGCTTTCTACTCCTTCCTTTGTCACTTTGTCTCTGGTTGTGCCCGTTAAGCAAAGACCCCGCAGTGTAGCAGCCGAGAATGATGTGTTTAAAACAGTTCTCAGTGGACTTGTGTTGGCGATCAGGTCCACTATAATCCATGTTCTGGATTTATCAGTTATTTCTGTGATCACTGAGAAATGTTTGTCTATGGCTGCCGTGTACTGCATGGCTGTTTCACGGCAAGCCACCTGTTAGGCCCACTTGTCAATTAAGTCAGTTACTCAACTTTAAAAGTTGACGGAAAAAATAATTTTCTCATTCTTTTTTCTGCTCGAAGCCAAATTTTTCGCCATTAAATTTTTTCCCTTCCAAATGTTTTTTTTTTCACCATGCCACATTTACGGCTACGAACCTATAATATTACTCACACAGAAGTATGTCCCGATCAGGAGAAAGTACCATCGTTACTTTTATCTCTTGTAGCTGTATGATCGGTGTGAAGGCTGTATATATTCAGAGATCTATAGGCTTTGTTACTACGTCCTCGGTTTAAAGCTATTGAAAAACAAATATCACAACACGCCCATTGCCAAGGATGCCACTTGTTCTTGAATATATATGACGTCACCTGTTACTGGTCGGTTAAGTCAGGGGACCCGGTTTTAAAAGTCGCTGGGTAAAAAAATAAAATTTTCTGTCTTACTTTTTTTCTCCTCGAAACAAAACTTATGTCATTTTTTTTCTCGTCCAAAAATTTTTAAACCGTTTTTTGTTTACTGCTCGGTACCTTTATCTTTACCCACATAAAAGTGTGTTCAAAATGCTAAAAAAAGAACCATGATTAATCTCCTGAAAACTCTACCTATTCTCCACAGCACCTTTGTTAACTCAGTATTATGAGGATGCTTTCCCGATTACAGCAGATGAACAGAATATGAGAAGACTGATCACATTATAGAGTTACAGGGTTTATATTTTAAATATGAAGACAAGTATTAAACAAAAGCACGCAGACATACATCTGTAAAACTTTGACACCACGCAGGCATACCCATGTAAAACTTTGACAGCACACAGACATACACATGTGACACTTAAACAGCACTAAGACATACATATGTAAAACTTTGACAGCACGCAGACATACATATGTAAAACTTTGACCGCACGCAGACATACATATGTGAAACTTTGACAGCAAGCAGACATACATATGTGAAACTTTGACAGCAAGCAGACATACATATGTGAAACTTTGACAGCACACAGACATACACATGTGACACTTAAACAGCACTCAGACATACACATGTGGAACTTTGACAGCACGCGGACATATATATGTGAAACTTTGACAGCACGAGGACATACATATTTGAAACTGGTTAACGTAACTTAAAAAATACAGTGCTTCAGAGGAAACTTTGGAATTTGCCTTTTGTTTTTTGGGTTTTACTTTGGTCGTACGTCTCTGGACCCTAATTCCACCTCTTATGATACTATAATCTTTTTTTTAAACTCATCACCTACTGGTTAAAACAAACAGATTAAAGGCCCTTTTCGCAAAGTCATTTTTAGAAAGTGATCGATTTAATTATCCCCGCCCATAAAGTTGACCGCCGTCGTACTTAGGTCAAAAGTCATTGATTGCGGCGGTAAGCACAACTCAGACTATGATTGAGACACTTCTGGGATGCATACCTCGACCATTACAAATAAAGGGGCAATGCTATGCATTTTTATTCTATCTCTTATTATTGAATTTATTGATTTATTTACTTGATTGATGTTTTACGCCGTACTCAAGAATATTTCAGTTATCCGACGGCGGACAGCATTATGGTGTCCGGCATGAGCTGGACTTTAACTCACAGCTCCGGCATTGGTGGTAGGCTCATGGGTCACTGCGGCGTGCTGGTGTGCTAACCACCTCGGCCAAGGAAGTCCCCTAATATTGAAGAAGCGTTTTAAAAGTCCCAGGGCCCTGATTAACAACTTACTGGATTTGTACCAAAATGTAATAGATTGATGCGTACAATGCTTTTTTCGTAAAGTTCGTAAACGACTAACAGAGATACAGACAAACAGACAGAGAGGTAGATAGACAGACAAACAGACAGAGAGGTAGATAGATAGACAAACAGGCAGAGAGGTAGAGAGAAAGACAAACAGACAGAGAGGTAGATAGACAGACAAACAGACAGAGATGTAGATAGACAGACAAACAGACAGAGAGGTAGATAGACAGACAAACAGGCAGAGAGGTAGAGAGAAAGACAAACAGACAGAGAGGTAGATAGACAGACAAACAGACAGAAAGACACGTAAACGGAAGACCAGGAAGTTCTCTCCCCGAAAAAGGACGATTTTCCCGGGTTTTCCCTTATTAACATCTACCCAGAGAACTGTTCCTCGAAGTGTTTGGGACAAAGACCTGAGTACATTGGTAAACATTAAGCGATTGTGCCCATACTAAAGGGAAGGCCCACACTTTGTATTTGTATATTGCCCGAGTATAATGTTAATGAGCTTGTCGTGACCTGAGTATCCAGGAGATTCCGCCTGGTCATTGGTGCTGCGCTCACCTCTCTTGTTACACTGTGAGACAAGTCGTTGAATACCCTGAATAGCGCGAACTAACAACTAACTCTACGTCCCCGTTAGGGTGAAAGAGGTCTAAATTCAGACACAGTCACTGACTCCATTCACGGGTACATTTATGCACAAGACAGGCTGTATTGAGTGACTACGAGGTGTCGAGCAGCAGATCTTCTCATGGAATATACATATAAACACTTTTACCGTCTTGCACGTATACTAACGTGTTTACGGATACGACCCCTGAGGAACTCTCAGAAAATGACTACCATCATCGGATGGATTCTTATGATTACTAGCATTATACCAGGTGGGCTATCTAAATGTTTTTCAAGAAAGTGTGACGTCTTCACTCTGTGACACTGCATATGTAATTGGTAGTAATCATTACGTGGCCGCAAAACAACTTTGCCTTCCCGGAAGTAAGAGCCAACAACACTCCTATTACTCTCCTAAACTAAACTGCTACCCTATAAGATTCACATGTATCTAACCAATTTTTTTTATAAGTGTTAATGCTTCAACACTCTTCAAAGGTGGTCATATTCCAACTCCATTAAGCTATAATGTTTTAACTCTGTTCCAAGTGTTCGTTTAAGATCTTGATGGAATGTGAACACTTTGGTGAGTGTTGAAACATTGAGACTATATAGAGTGTAGTCACTCCTCCTAATCCTTACACCATTAAATGTAAAACTTTAGTTTGATGATTGTACCATCTACAATTAGTTCATTCCCTCGGCGCCAGAAAGATCACCTGTGTGTAGATCCCCTGAATGTGGATATGGACAACACAGGGTAAATAGCGTGCACGAACTGCTATATACAGGTACATGTATGTGTTACACTGACTGCCTCTACACAGGTACATGTATGTGTTACACTGACTGCCTATACACAGGTACATGTATGTGTTACACTGACTGCCTATACACAGGTACATGTATGTGTTACACTGACTGCCTATACACAGGTACATGTATGTGTTACACTGACTGCATATACACAGATACATGTATGTGTTACACTGACTGCCTATACACAGGTACATGTATGTGTTACACTGACTGCCTATACACAGGTACATGTATGTGTTACACTGACTGCCTACATTAACACTTCTGTTTGGCTATGGACATACATACAGCGATTGTGCTGTATAGCAACACATATAAATACTTGTAATCTGTGTTGTTTTAGAATAAAAGTAAAACAGAAAATAAAACTACGCACCCCTACAGTTATAAATTACATGTGTAGGTGCAGAAAAAATATACAGTCTGATTTAAGGTGAGAAATTTATTTTATTTTATTTGATTGATGTTTTACGCCGTACTCAGGAATATTTCACTTATACGACGACAACAAGCATTATGGTGAGAAGACCATCCGCAGGTAGCTGCAGACCTTTCCACGGCCGGAGAAGGTGAGAAATAAATGCCTGCATGACATTAGAATGATAATCTGCTACTATCCTGTGCTACTGTACATGAGTTGAATAAATCTACAAATATGACACATATTGATCTGTGTAAAGAGTTTGGGTTGGACATTGGATTGTGGCGGTGGGGAGGGGGGGGGGGGGCGTTTTGTGAGGGAGTTACGGACATTTACCAGAGAGAATTTTTACATGAATATATGACCAAGTAATTATACGTCACTATAAGGTAAGATGACAGTCAAATACAAGAGCTGGCTTTTCTGTTTTGTGTCAGTATAGAATAATAAATTTAAAAGTTCTTAAATCCCTGAAAGTTTGGCTCTTCATTAAGCAATTATGGGAAAAGACATTAGTATTCCTTTTCTGAAGCTGTTTTCTTTTAAAAGCATTCTATTTCCTGGTTTAAACATGTTCACAACACGATAGGGCTGGATTATTGCCCACGTGGTGTTAGGCCATTACCATTCATTCATTGTGACAGGTTTTTCATTTAACTTTTCATTTTTTATTCATTTTTCATTTTTCAGTCCTCTTCAAGAGCACGTGGGAAGGTCTGTCGGCAACCTGCCGACGGCCCGCCTAGCTCCCACTAAAAATGCTGGCCTCGGTCATACAAGTGAAATACATAAAACAATAGTAAAATCAATCAAATAAACAAACAGTTCACACGTTACTGCTTATAAAACACGTCAAACGCCTTCACTTCCTGTTAATCCTTTCATCTCCAACAGTTTGTTCCGGACAATGCCCTGCTGGCTGGGACGGACCCTCGTGTCGGAGACGTAAGTTATGTAGTCTTATCGTCAAATAATCTGTTTCTTTTGTGGGACGGAAGCCCGGAGACGCAATAGAAGATGTTCAAATATTTTGATTGCGTCAAATATTCAATTATTCTGCAATACTAGACAATACGTTTTGTACCGGAAAGGATTATCAGATTTAGACAGTATGGCCGTTATAGATAATCTCGTTGATTCACGCCATTGCTGACTTTTGTATTAATTGTTAGAACCAGAAAATCGGGAATTGTGTACCGTATCATCACGATTTTCTTTATTCCAAAATGTGAAGCTTGAGCATTTTGTTGAGTTTTAAATTGGGTTTATACATTACACACAAATGCAGGTAGCCTACAACATCAATCCGTTGTTTACGGCAACGTAAATAATGTACTCCCTGGCAGAAAATGGAACACACAATAGAAATTCGCATGGAAAACATGCGCGATATGACTCATACAAAGTTCTGGATGTGAGAGTTTGAAATGACTGTAAAACAAAAGCCTCGGCTAAGATGATAAGATTAGCACGGAAAAGGCACAAGTCAATTGCATTGCCCCTGGACTTGTGTCCAGAAATTTCGAGCATGCGCTTTGAAGCTTGTCTCGTTATTGTGTTCAAATCTTTCATGCCGTTAGTGTCCGTTCAGAATTACCTTGACGGGATGGACTGATAGGCAGGCTGGAGCTCATACTTTACATATGAATGCCACTCACTATATGTCTGGCTTTGAAGGAAATGTGATCTGGTAACTATAAGAACTGCTTTCACTGAAAACATTTGGAAAGATTTTAGATTTAACGCTGACGCGAGCGTGTTATTCCGATGAAAGTAGGCCTACTATTTTTTATGGTAGTAAAACAAAACCTTGTATCTCGCTCTAAAGTTACATTAGTCTTTAGAATTCGTTTAATTTTTCTACATTCTCATATTTCAGGAAATGTGGCATTGAACAGGCCGACAACTCAATCTTCAAACTTCCTTACATATGTTTCTGGCAATGCTGTGAATGGGAAGACAGGCCATGATCTATACAACACTCCCTGCTCTCACACGAAACCAGGCACCGGTCAGTCCTGGACCGTCACACTGGATAAGTCATACTGGATCTATAGGTTCACCATTTACAACAGAGTAGGTGCATGTCGAGAAGGATTATGTGAGTCGGTTTTTGTATTGTTAACTCAGGTCGGTATTTACATTTGTCGAAGCAAGATACATGTGTAATACAGGCAATAGTTAAAATTCACGGTATCTTCCAAGCGCTTCATGTTGACGTAATACAAAGCCCATTGTTGTCAATCGTAGACTTGTAAATTGTTTGGGAAATGTAAAGTGCGCTGTCCTCCATACTTCGTCTTTTTTAATTCAAATTAAATTTAATTCAAAGTATTCAAAAGCCAGAGGCATGTTGGAAACTGGGCAGGTGTCCACTATGTTCTGATAGAAAGCCACACTAGTAGTCTAAACTGGGCAGGTGTCCACTATGATTTGACATAAAGCGACAACAGTAACTTAAATTGCTATCGAGTTTTGAGGGAAAGCCGCACCAGTAACCTAAACTGCTATCGAGTTTTGACGGAAAGCGACACCAGTAACCTAAATTGGGCAGGTGTCCACTATGTCTTGACGGCGAACGACACCAGTAACCTAAACTGGGCAGGTGTCCACTATGTCTTGACGGCGAACGACACCAGTAACATAAACTGGACAGGTGTCCACTATGTCTTGACGGCGAACGACACCAGTAACCTAAACTGGGCAGGTGTCCACTATGTCTTGACGGCGAACGACACCAGTAACATAAACTGGACAGGTGTCCACTATGTCTTGACGGCGAACGACACCAGTAACATAAACTGGACAGGTGTCCACTATTTCTTGACGGCGAACGACACCAGTAACCTAAACTAGGCAGGTGTCCACTATGTTTTGAGAGAAAGCCACACCAGGAACCTAAACTGCTATCGAGTTTTGACGGAAAGCGACACCAGTTACCTAAACTGGGCACGTGTCCACTATGTTTTGACGAAAAGCGACACCAGTTACCTAAACTGGGCAGGTGTCCACTATGTTTTGACGAAAAGCGACACCAGTAACCTAAACTGGGCAGGTGTCCACTATGTTTTGACGGAAAGCGACACCAGTAACCTAAAGTGGGCAGGTGTCCATTATGTTTCGAGTGGAAGCGAGACCAGTAACCTAAACTGCTATTGAGATTTGAAGGAAAGCGACACCAGTAACATAAACTGGGCAGGTGTCCACTATGTTTTGACGGCGAGCGACACCAGTAATCTAAACTGCTATCGAGTTTTGTGGCAAAGTGACACCAGTAACCTAAACTGCTATCGAGTTTTGACGGAAAGCGAAACCACTAACCTAACCTGGGCAGGTGTCCTGTATGTTTTGATGGAAAGCGACACCAGTAACCTAAACTGGGCAGGTGTTCACTATGTTCTGAACGAAAGCGACACCAGTAACCTAAACTGGACAGGTGTATACTATGTTTTAAACGAAAGTCATACCAGTTACCTAAACTGGGCAGGTGTTCACTATGTTTTGACGGAAAGCGACACCATTAACTTAAACTGCTATCGAGTTTTGAGGGAAAGCGACACCAGTAACCTAAACTGGACAGGTGTACTATGTTTTAAACGAAAGCCATACCATTTACCTAAACTGGGCAGGTGTTCACTATATTTTGACGAAAAGCGACACTAGAAGCATAAGTTGGCAGGTGTCCACTATGTTTTGACGAAAAGCGACACTAGAAGCATAAACTGGGCAGGTGTCCACTATGTTTTGACGGAAAGCGACACCATTAACTTAAACTGCTATCGAGTTTTGAGGGAAAGCGACACCAGTAACCTAAACTGGGCAGGTGTCCACTATGTTTTGACGGAAAGCGATACCAGTAACCTAAACTGGGCAGGTGTTCACTATGTTTTGACGGAAAGCGACACTAGGAGCATAAACTGGGCAGGTGTCCACTATGTTTTGACGGAAAGCGACACCATTAACTTAAACTGCTATCGAGTTTTGAGGGAAAGCGACACCAGTAACCTAAACTGGGCAGGTGTCCACTATGTTTTGACGGAAAGCGATACCAGTAACCTAAACTGGGCAGGTGTTCACTATGTTTTGACGGAAAGCGACACTAGGAGCATAAACTGGGCAGGTGTCCACTATGTTTTGACGGAAAGCGACACCATTAACTTAAACTGCTATCGAGTTTTGAGGGAAAGCGACACCAGTAACCTAAACTGGACAGGTGTATACTATGTTTTAAACGAAAGCCATACCAGTTACCTAAACTGGGCAGGTGTTCACTATATTTTGACGAAAAGCGACACTAGAAGCATAAGTTGGCAGGTGTCCACTATGTTTTGACGAAAAGCGACACTAGAAGCATAAACTGGGCAGGTGTCCACTATGTTTTGACTGAAAGCGACACCATTAACTTAAACTGCTATCGAGTTTTGAGGGAAAGCGACACCAGTAACCTAAACTGGGCAGGTGTCCACTATGTTTTGACGGAAAGCGATACCAGTAACCTAAACTGGGCAGGTGTTCACTATGTTTTGACGGAAAGCGACACTAGGAGCATAAACTGGGCAGGTGTCCACTATGTTTCGACGAAAAGCGACACTAGAAGCATAAACTGGGCAGGTGTCCACTATGTTTTGACGGAAAGCGACACCATTAACTTAAACTGCTATCGAGTTTTGAGGGAAAGCGACACCAGTAACCTAAACTGGGCAGGTGTCCACTATGTTTTGACGGAAAGCGACACCAGTAACCTAAACTGGGCAGGTGTCCACTATGTTTTGACGGAAAGCGACACCAGTAACCTAAACTGGGCAGGTGTCCACTATGTTTTGACGGAAAGCGACACCAGTAACCTAAACTGCTACCCAGTTTACCCTGAACCTTTATTCTCACACTACTATATTTTAAATTGTTTACAGGTTTTAATATAATAAAACCTTAATAAATGAATTTTATTTTATCTCTGGTAGTGTATGTTCTCACTTCAGAATGGTTTTAGAGTTGGATGTGAGGATATTCTGTTATATGAAAAAAAAGAATGTGGATTTTTCGCAGAGACTGTAGTGTAGACTGTGTTACTGTGTGGAGTTTGTTCTAACCGCATGTTGGTGTAGCTATAGTAAAACGAATTACTCTCAACGCCCATTGTCTGGCATGCCACATGCATATTTTTTAGATAATTACAACTAAACCTGAGGCAATAAGCTGTTGGTGTTGAAATCAAGCTTATGGAGTTTTTAACATTATGAGTTAGAAAAATTATTCTATCTTTACTATCTTTACAATACTATGGACGTCCTATATATCAGTGTGTAGAGCTTGTGGTGTAACGTGTCACTAGCGAAGGGCAATATTGGTAGGAAATATGACGGATTTTACATAAAGGCAACCAGTTTTAAAAAAAAAGAAACACGAAATACCAATAAAACAAACGATTCTGCGATGTCCAGCGTCTGTTCCCCTCGTCACATTTGCACTCTTTCAATATTTCAGGCGGTGCCAGGCTGAACGGATTCACTGTGTCTGTGGAAACCTCTCCGGGGATTTACACTGCATGCTATCAGGATAGGGCTAACGTACCTTGGGGTCCCGGCAACGTCATTACTAATCAGTGTACCAGTCCAGTTCTAGGAAATAGGGTCAAGATTTCCTTGTCAAATCAATTACCACTTACACTTTGTGAGGTCCTTCTTTATGGTAAGTATCTGCCTTGGCAAAGCAAACTAACTTCATCCGGTAGTACCATTGATCTCACCACGTCAAATCCATTGTGGTTCAAGTAAATTAATCAAATTAATTTTTAAAAAAAAACGGTTGCACTGGGTTTTTATATAATAAATGCAAATAACTCGTTATTTCAAACAGATAGGCCACTTGCTTCAAAGGGAAATTGCTATAAGATCGACTACAGTAACAAAACTTATCCGTTACTTCTTCTCTTGCCTATTACAAACAAGGACATTCGTTGAAGGTGGTGGCGGGTGATACTTGAAATGTAAAAATGACAACAATATCGAATCCTGTCGAGCGATGGTGTTCTAGAGAGAAAAAAATCTGTGGCCAAAATGAACCTAACATTTTGTATTCTGAAATCTTTAGGTCAAGGGTTTTCGTCTGATTTAGTCATGATCTTCCCCCAAAGCAGAAGCCTGAGAACGCTCATGCATATAACGAATTCCTGAGTACGACTCTAAAGACTCAAACCAATTACTTAATAACAGAGTATTTTGAATGTCTGAGAATACAACCTAAGCATCAAACCGATTGTCTGATAACATTATGCAATACAACTTAAGCGTCAGATCGGGTGAGTGATGACTTTAGACAACACAACTTAAGCGTCAGATCGGGTGTCTGATTACAAAATTTAAGCTTCAGATCGGGTGTGTGATGACTTTAGACAACACAACTTAAGCGTCAGATCGGGTGTCTGATTACAAAATTTAAGCTTCAGATCGGGTGTGTGATGACTTTAGACAACACAACTTAAGCGTCAGATCGGGTGTCTGATTACAAAATTTAAGCTTCAGATCGGGTGTGTGATGACTTTAGACAACACAACCCAAGCCTCAGATCGGGTGTCTGATGACAAAACTTAAGCGTCATATCGGGTGTGTGATGACATTACAACACAAAATAAAAGTCGAATAAAACATTCGCAAGAAATACGTCAGTCGGAAAAGTCGCGATATCAATGTCCAACACAACCATTAGCATGTGATTCATACACGGAAAATCCCGCTAGCAAAGCATAGCAAAGATGAGTTGGAGGTATTTTCTAGTTGTCGGGCCGGAATTCCAGTTAAGCACTATTAATATTTAATGCAAATTACAGTTGTACCCAGGCGGACCAGAAAGCAATTGTAGGGAAGATAGGTACTGTAACAGAGTGTTTGTTTAGCACATGTATATATTTGTTTGGCTGGAGTTTCACGCCGTTCTCGAAAAATATTTCTCTATAAAAAATGTAGGTATAATTTTAATATACAAACACGATCAACATGTTCACTTCACTGTAAGATTTGCGATGTACCTCATTTGCGATTTGTCTTCGTTTAGCCTTTATACAATCCTAGAACTAAGTATTGCTTTTCATTGTTATGTTTGCACTATTGCATCGCTATGTTTGCAATATTGCATCGCTGTGTTTGCACCATTGCATCTTTGTTTCTGGATTACAACCAGTGTGTGAAAACGGCTGGTACGGTGAGATGTGTGACAGACCCTGTCTTCCGACTTCAGCATGCCGCAGATGCGACCCCACTGGGTCACGATGTGAAGGTAAGTTACCGGCGTGTACTAATTGGTCGATGCCAGCCGTGGAATCTAGATACGTCACATAACTGTTATCTACGAGAAAATCTAAAACAAGAACGGGAGCTTACTGAGTAAGTTCCTAGCAATCCCTGACCACAGGGCACGTGTGGATTCAAACCCGATCAGCAGAGTCTCCGGTCGTTGGGGTCGACAAGTATGGCGTGTGAGGGTAACGTAACACGAAGGAAAGTTACTCAGTGTAACTAACCACAGCTTGGGTTGTTTTACCCCAATCACTCCGGTTTCCTCCACCCATAAAACTGACCACCATTGCATCAGTGAAAATACTCTAGTTTCAAATAAAAAAATAAATACAATAACACCGTTATTATTTATTATCAATAATATATATTTTTCTTTTCTAAGAATACATTACGTCTGCATTATTTCTTTCTCTGATTACCCTAGGGTGCACAGGTGGCTGGTACGGTGAGAAGTGTAACAGGAGATGTGTGACGACTACATCATGCCGGAGGTGTGACCCCATGGGGACAAGATGTGAAGGTAGGATAAACTGGCATATTCCTGTGCAGTCCATTTGAATGACACAGGCCTGGGACGCACACATATAAACGTTGGTGGGGCCATACCCCCACAAGCCCACACTTTAAATGTAAGACGTTGGTGGATCCATACTCCCGCAGGCACCCACTTTAAATGTAAGACGTTGGTGGATCCATACCCCCGCAGGCACCCACTTTAAATGTAAGACGTTGGTGGATTAATACACCAACAAGACCACACTTTAAATGTAACACGTTGGTGGATCCATACTCCTGCAGGCACCCACTTTAAATGTAAGACGTTGGTGGATTAATACACCAACAAGACCACACTTTAAATGTAAGACGTTGGTGGATCCATACCCCCGCAGGCACCCACTTTAAATGTAAGACGTTGGTGGATCCATACTCCCGCAGGCACCCACTTTAAATGTAACACGTTGGTGGATCCATACTCCTGCAGGCACCCACTTTAAATGTAAGACGTTGGTGGATCCATACCCCCGCAGGCACCCACTTTAAATGTAAGACGTTGGTGGATTAATACACCAACAAGACCACACTTTAAATGTAAGACGTTGGTGGATCCATACTCCTGCAGGCACCCACTTTAAATGTAAGACGTTGGTGGATCCATACCCCTGCAGGCACACACTTTCAATGTAAGACGTTGTTAGATTTATACCCCCGCAAGCACACACTTTAAATGTAAGACGTTGTTAGATTTATACCCCCGCAAGCACACACTTTAAATGTAACACGTTGGTGGATCCATACTCCTGCAGGCACCCACTTTAAATGTAAGACGTTGGTGGATTAATACACCAACAAGACCACACTTTAAATGTAAGACGTTGGTGGATCCATACCCCCGCAGGCACACACTTTAAATGTAAGACGTTGTTAGATTTATACCCCCGCAAGCACACACTTTAAATGTAACACGTTGGTGGATCCATACTCCTGCAGGCACCCACTTTAAATGTAAGACGTTGGTGGATTAATACACCAACAAGACCACACTTTAAATGTAACACGTTGGTGGGGCCATACCCCCGCAGGCACACACTTTAAATGTAAGACGTTGTTAGATTTATACCCCCGCAAGCACACACTTTAAATGTAACACGTTGGTGGATCCACACCCCGCAGGCACACACTTTAAATGTAAGACGTTGGTGGATCCATACACCCGCAGGCACACACTTTAAATGTAACACGTTGGTGGATCCACACCCCCGCAGGCACACACTTTAAATGTAAGACGTTGGTGGATCCATACCCCTGCAGGCACACACTTTAAATGTAAGATGTTGGTGGATCCATACCCCCGCAGGCACACACTTTAAATGTAAGATGTTGGTGGATCCATACCCCTGGAGGCACACACTTTAAATGTAAGACGTTTTTGGATTCATACCCCTGCAGGCACACCCTTTAAATGTAAGACGTTGTTAGATTTATACCCCCGCAGGCACACACTTTAAATGTAACACGTTGGTGGATCCACACCCCCGCAGGCACACACTTTAAATGTAACACGTTGGTGGATCCATACACCCGCAGGCACACACTTTAAATGTAAGACGTTGGTGGATCCATACACCCGCAGGCACACACTTTAAATGTAAGATGTTGGTGGATTCATACCCCTGGAGGCACACACTTTAAATGTAAGACGTTGGTGGATCCATACACCCGCAGGCACACACTTTAAATGTAAGACGTTGGTGGATCCATACCCCCGCAGGCACACACTTTAAATGTAAGACGTTGGTGGATCCATACCCCTGCAGGCACACACTTTAAATGTAAGACGTTTTTGGATTCATACCCCCGCAGGCACACCCTTTAAATGTAAGACGTTGTTAGATTTATACCCCCGCAAGCACACACTTTAAATGTAGGTCAACTACGAGAGGTCGTTATGTCAGTAGCAGTGCACGCATTTTGTTTGTGTAAGAATGTGCAGTTATGGCCTATGATAAAGTTGATACGGAGATTTACTGACCTGAAGTCAGAGGTGAGTGTCGATGTCTAAGGTCAATGTTACTCTTCAGAGCCTATAAACGTAGGTATTGACAGCTTCAAAGGGCTGATTTGTTGTACTCATCTGTTCTCTTCATTTGTCAATGCTGTGTTGCTGCCCTCATGCCTTGTACTGTAGCAAAGTGAAAAACAAACAGCAAATTCTGATAGTCTCGCGATTGACTTGAACAAATCATAGAGTAGAATATACAGGGCAGCCTTTGCGTATAAAAAAAGTTTTCCCACTATTTCTGAGAGCCGGTCGTGGACAGGGAATTTCGTGGATTCCTTTTATGCCTGTATCCACAGGTCCATAACCACAAAACTGAATAAAACATGATTACAAACATTGTTTGTTTGCAAGATGTGTCCTAGCTCGTTATGGTGAACATTGTTTGTTTGTAGGATGTGTCCTAGCTCGTTATGGTGAACATTGTCTGTTTGCAGGATGTGTCCTAGCTCGTTATGGTGAACATTGCTTGTTTGCAGGATGCGTCCCAGGTCGTCATGGTGAACATTGTTTGTTTGCAGGATGTGTCCTAGGTCGTTATGGTGAACATTGTTTGTTTGCAGGATGTGTCTTAGGTCGTTATGGTGAACATTGTTTGTTTGCAGGATGTGTCCTAGGTCTTCATGGTGAACACTGTTTGTTTGCGGGATGTGTCCTAACTCGTTATGGTGAACATTGTCTGTTTGCAAGATGTGTCCCAGCTCGTCATGGTGAACACTGTCTGTTTGCAGGATGTGTCCCAGGTCGTTATGGTGAAATTGTTTGTTTGCAGGATGTGTCTTAGCTCGTTATGGTAAACACTGTCTGTTTGCGGGATGTGTCCTAGCTCGTTATGGTGAACATTGTTCGTTTGCTGGATGTGTCCTAGGTCGTCATGGTGAACACTGTCTGTTTGCAGGATGTGTCCTAGGTCGTCATGGTGAACACTATCTGTTTGCAGGATGTGTCCTAGGTCGTCATGGTGAACACTGTCTGTTTGCAAGATGTGTCCTAGGTCGTCATGGTGAACACTGTTTGTTTGCAGGATATGTCCTAGGTCGTCATTGTGAACATTGTTTGTTTGCAAGATGTGTCCTAGCTCGTTATGGTGAACACTATCTGTTTGCAGGATGTGTCCTAGATCGTTATGGTGAACACTGTCTGTTTGCAGGATATGTCCTAGGTCGTCATGGTGAACACTGTCTGTTTGCAGGATGTGTCCTAGCTCGGTATGGTGAACATTGCTTGTTTTCAGGATACGTCCTAGGTCGTCATGGTGAAACATTGTTTGTTTGCAGGATGTGTCCTAGATCGTTATGGTGAACATTGTTTGTTTGCAAGATGTGTCCTAGGTCGTTATGGTGAACATTGTTTGTTTGCAGATGTGTCCTAGGTCTTAATGGTGAACACTGTTTGTTTGCAGGATGTGTCCTAACTCGTTATGGTGAACATTGTCTGTTTGCTGGATGTGTCCTAGCTCGTCATGGTGAACACTGTCTGTTTGCAGGATGTGTCCCAGGTCGTTATGGTGAACATTGTTTGTTTGCAGGATGTGTCTTAGCTCGTTATGGTAAACACTGTCTGTTTGCGGGATGTGTCCTAGCTCGTTATGGTGAACATTGTTCGTTTGCTGGATGTGTCCTACGTCGTCATGGTGAACACTGTCTGTTTGCAAGATGTGTCCTAGGTCGTCATGGTGAACACTGTCTGTTTGCAGGATATGTCATAGGTCGTCATGGTGAACACTGTCTGTTTGCAGGATGTGTCCTAGCTCGTCATGGTGAACATTGTTTGTTTGCAGGATGTGTCCTAACTCGTTATGGTGAACATTGTTTGTTAGCTGGATGTGTCCCAGGTCGTTATGGTGAACATTGTCTGTTTGGAAGATGTGCCCTAGCTCGTTATGGTGAACACTGTCTGTTTGCAGGATGTGTCTTAACTCTTTAACGTGAACATTGTTTGTTTGCAGGATGTGTCTTAGGTCGTTATGGTGAACATTGTTTGTTCGCAGGATGTGTCCCAGGTCGTTATGGTGAACACTGTCTGTTTGGAAGATGTGCCCTAGCTCGTTATGGTGAACATTGTTTGGTTGCAGGATGTGTCCTAGGTCGTCATTGTGAACATTGTTTGTTTGCAAGATGTGTCCTAGCTCGTTATGGTGAACACTATCTGTTTGCAGGATGTGTCCTAGATCGTTATGGTGAACACTATCTGTTTGCAGGATGTGTCCTAGCTCGTTATGGTGAACACTATCTGTTTGCAGGATTTGTTCTAGATCGTTATGGTGAACACTGTCTGTTTTGCAAGATGTGTCCCAGCTCGTTATGGTGAACATTGTTCGTTTGCTGGATGTGTCCTAGGTCGTCATGGTGAACACTGTCTGTTTGCAGGATGTGTCCTAGGTCGTCATGGTGAACACTGTCTGTTTGCAAGATGTGTCCTAGGTCGTCATGGTGAACACTGTCTGTTTGCAGGATGTGTCCTAGGTCGTCATGGTGAACACTGTCTGTTTGCAGGATGTGTCCTAGGTCGTCATGGTGAACATTGTTTGTTTGTAGGATGTATCCTAACTCGTTACGGTGAACATTGTTTGTTTGCAGGATGTGTCCCAGGTCGTTATGGTGAACACTGTCTGTTTGCAAGATGTGTCCTAGCTCGTTATGGTGAAATTGTTTGCTTGCAAGATGTGTCCTAGCTCGTTATGGTGAACACTGTCTGTTTGCAGGATGTGTCCTAACTCTTTATCGTGAACATTGTTTGTTTGCAGGATGTGTCCTAGCTCGTTATGGTGAACATTGTTTGTTTGCAGGATGTGTCCCAGGTCGTTATGGTGAACACTGTCTGTTTGCAAGATGTGTCCTAGCTCGTTATGGTGAACATTGTTTGTTTGCAAGATGTGTCCTAGGTCGTCATGGTGAACATTGTTTGTTTGCAGGATGTGTCCTAGCTCGTTATGGTGAACACTATCTGTTTGCAGGATGTGTCCTAGATCGTTATGGTGAACACTGTTTGTTTGCAGGATGTGTCCTAGCTCGTCATGGTGAACATTGTTTGTTTGCAAGATGTGTCCTAGCTCGTTATAATGAACACTGTCTGTTTGCAGGATGTGTCCTAGATCGTTATGGTGAACACTGTCTGTTTGCAGGATATGTCCTAGGTCGTCATGGTGAACACTGTCTGTTTGCAGGATGTGTCCTAACTCGTTATGGTGAACATTGTTTGTTTGCAAGATGTGTCCTAGCTCGTTATGGTGAACACTATCTGTTTACAGGATGTGTCCTAGGTTGTTATGGTGAACACTGTTTGTTTACAGGGTGTGTCCTAGATCGTTATGGTGAACATTGTTTGCAGGATGTGTCCTAGATCGTTATAGTGAACACTGTTTGTTTGCTGGATGTGTCCTAGGTCTTTATGGGGAATATTGTTTGTTTGCAGGATGTGTCCTAGCTCGTTATGGTGAACACTATCTGTTTGCAGGATGTGTCCTAGATCGTTATGGTGAACACTGTCTGTTTGCAGGATGTGTCCTAGGTCGTCATGGTGACATTGTTTGTTTGCAAGATGTGTCCTAGGTCGTTATGGTGAACACTGTTTGTTTATAGGGTGTGTCCTAGATCGTTATGGTGAACACTGTCTGTTTGCAGGATATGTCCTAGGTCGTCATGGTGAACACTGTGGGTTTGCAGGATGTGTCCTAACTCGTTATGGTGAACATTGTTTGTTTGCAAGATGTGTCCTAGCTCGTTATGGTGAACACTATCTGTTTACAGGATGTGTCCTAGGTTGTTATGGTGAACACTGTTTGTTTACAGGGTGTGTCCTAGATCGTTATGGTGAACATTGTTTGCAGGATGTGTCCTAGATCGTTATAGTGAACACTGTTTGTTTGCTGGATGTGTCCTAGGTCTTTATGGGGAATATTGTTTGTTTGCAGGATGTGTCCTAGCTCGTTATGGTGAACACTATCTGTTTGCAGGATGTGTCCTAGATCGTTATGGTGAACACTGTCTGTTTGCAGGATGTGTCCTAGGTTGTCATGGTGACATTGTTTGTTTGCAAGATGTGTCCTAGGTCGTTATGGTGAACACTGTTTGTTTATAGGGTGTGTCCTAGATCGTTATGGTGAACATTGTTTGTTTGCAGGATGTGTCTTAAATCGTCATGGTGAACATTGTTTGTTTGCAGGATGTGTCCTAGGTCGTCATGGTGAACATTGTTTGTTTGCAGGATGTGTCCTAGGTCGTCATGGTGAACATTGTCTGTCCCTGTGTGGAAAGTGTTACAACAACAGAGGCTGTGATAAATTAACAGGAGAGTGTCCAGTAACTGACGGACTGCGATGCCAGGCCGGATACACGGGACTTCCCTGTTTAAACCGTAAGAACTATTCTAGAAAAAGTGTTAGAAGATCAGGATCTATACCTTAAAATATTATGAAGACTATTTTCCCTTATACATTTTTTTTTCTCTCACGTGTGTGATCAGATAGATGTCACTTAAGCCATTTACTTAACTTAGTATGGTTCATGAAACCTGGCATAGTTCTGCATGTCTTGGTGCAATCGCGCCAAGCGTTCAAACCCAGCTCTGGCTAATTGTAAATTTCTTCCTATAAACAACTATTTTTTTTCGTCAAGACGTTACCAGTTTCTCTCAGCCATCAGTATTTTTATTTACTAAACCAACTTTAAGTACGACGAAAAGAGAAGCCAAATTAAAACCATGCGCTTAGACGTAAATACATATATATTGTCGTTTTAAACTCCTAGGTTGTACAAGAGGTACCTACGGACCTGACTGTGGGAGGAGCTGTGGGTTCTGTGCTCAGGGGAAGACGTTTTGTGACACAACATCCGGGCACTGTCCGAACAGATTTAACTTACCAAGATGCATACCGGGATACACGGGGATCAAATGTGACACAGGTAAGTTTTGCTCAGTAGGTCTACTGCTTACATTACTGATAAATTTTAGGAGCGTCAATCGATTCGTACAGTGTTCGGGACAATCAAATAACATATTACTCTTCTTTATGCAACAATCAAACTCAACATGGACGAGTCTTATAGTTTCTAGATTCCAATATTGACCACAGCAGCCCCATTTACGTACAGTGTACTTCATATGATGTTCAACAGGCCCACTAAGGAGCGGGGGGTGGAAGAATGGTGAAAAGGGGGTGAACCCTACATGCTTACCTTTTGAACCTAACATTCGAAGTGAAATATGCATTATTATGTTCCTGTTTTACTCCTTGTAATGTGTACACTATTCTTACCCCATCTGTACTATTGTTACCTCGCCTTTACTATTGTTACCTCATCTGTACTGTTGTTTGACCCAGGAGTCTCTCACCAATGCGATCGCTCATGCTGGCTTCATCTCCGGTCGTATGTTTTCGTTTCCTCCCACCATAATGCTTGCCGCCGTCGTATGAGTGAAATATTCTTGAGTAAGGCGTAAAACACCAATGAAATAAATAAATGTACTATTGTTATCTGTTCTGTTGTTAGCTACACTATTCTTACCCCACCTGTACCATTCTTACTCCACCTGTACTATTGTTACCTTCTCTGTACTATTGGTACCTCATCTGGACTATTGTTACCTTACCTGTACTATTGTTACCTTATCTGTACTATTGTTACCTCATCTGGACTATTGTTACCTGTTCTATTGCTACCTCACCTGTACTGTTGTTACCTCACCTGTGTTATTGCTACCTCACCTATACTATTGTTACCCCATATTTACTATTGTTACCTCACCTGTACTATTGTTACCTTACTTGTTATATTGTTGCCTCAGCTGTAGTATTGATGCCTCCCCTGTAGTATTGTTACCTCACCTGTACTATTGTTACCTTACTTGTACAGTTGTTACCTCATTTGTACTATTGTTACCTCTCCTGTACTAGTGTTACCTCACCTGTACAGTTGTTACCTCATCTGTACTATTGTTACCTCATCTATACTATTGTTACCTCATCTGTACTATTGTAAACTCGCTTGTACAATTGTTACCTCATCTGTTTTATTGTTCCCTCATCTGTATTATTGTTACCTCACTTGTACAATTGTTACCTCACCTGTACTATTGTTACCTCAATTTGTACTGTTGTTACCAGTGTTTCGACTTCAATTTCAGATGTCAAGAAAACAACTGAGTGAAAGCAAATTACGGCTGCACGTTGTAGTAAGGTTTATTGACCAGCTGATGTGACTTGGGTTACCTACAAACCCAGCAATTGTTATAACATCGAAAATAAAAACACACAAAAAAAAGTAACGTCACATTCAACAAGACCAGATGGTTTACAATATCTGTTTATATCTAGGTGAGTGTATTAAATTTTGGGAGTGGCTAATGTTCTCTCATTATTTCCAGAGTGCCTAGCGGGTAAATGGGGTACTAACTGTGCATCCAGCTGCGGCCAGTGTTATAACGATACTGTGTGTGATAGGACATCAGGGGAGTGTACTTTGTCGGCTGGAAACCCCCGCTGTGCAGCTGGGTATAAAGGCTCACTCTGTGTTCAACGTAAGTCACTGCGTCTGAGCTTGGGAGTTTGTGTTCAGTAACGTTCACCTGTTGGTACAATCAAGGATGCCAGTTATCAACTTAATAGGGATACAATGATACTGACTTCCTTCTGGGCAGACTAGTTTCTCTAATGATCGAATTAGGTTAAAACCTTAAAACCATTCAGCTGAAACATTATTGTTGGCAAATTCTTATATGACTAGCGTGCTTTAGCAGATTAGGGGATCTGCTGTCACTAACCACATCGCATGTCTAAGTTACACCAATCGTAGAACAGCGTGTAGAACAAATACCACAGGCCTATCGTGGTATGATAATAACACACACACACATTTGCACATGTTCTTCTCATTATTATCCTCGCTCTTCTCATTATTATCCTCGTTCTTCTCATTATTATCCGATTTCGTTGTATCATAAAAGATCTTGTGCAATAACCCGTTTTTATCAGCGTCTCTTGAATACCGTTTGCAATGTTTCAGCATGTACCGACGGAATGTGGGGCGCGGACTGCAAAACGCCATGTGGTAACTGTAACAACGGGACTGTGTGTGACAAGACGTCAGGGGTATGTCCCGTTATTGAGGGGAATCCCCGGTGTTCAGCTGGTTACGGGTACACAGACACAACGTGCCGTACACGTAAGTAGAGCGATGTAGTAGAGCGGCACTACAGCATTTAATTCAATTCGTCAATATTTTTCCCGAAAATTCAGGACATAAATAGACCAAAAGACAACGTGATTTACTAAATACCTTACTGATGGCCTTCAAAAACGATAGGGCCTACTCATGATATTCAAAAACCTTACGGCTGACCTTTCCAAAACGTTACTGATGATGTTCAAAAACGATACTGGTGACGTAAAAAAATCGTAAGTACATATGACGAGATTCAGAGAAAAATAAGCTTTTTGGCATCTTAACTGAAACAAACATCTGAGCTAGGATCAGACTTGCTTCACAGTCTGTTTGCCATTTCAGCATGTACCGACGGAATGTGGGGCCCGGACTGCAAAACGCCATGTGGTGGCTGTTACAACGGGACTGTGTGTGACAAGACGTCAGGGGTATGTCCCGTTATTGAGGGGAATTCCCGGTGTTCAGCTGGTTACGGGTACACAGACACAACGTGCCGTACACGTAAGTAGAGCGATGTAGTAGAGCGGCACTACAGCATTTAATTCAATTCGTCAATATTTTTCCCGAAAATTCAAGACATAAATAGACCAAAAGACAACGTGATTTACTAAATACCTTACTGATGACCTTCAAAAACGATAGGGCCTACTCATGATATTCAAAAACCTTACGGCTGACCTTTCCAAAACGTTACTGATGATGTTCAAAAACGATACTGGTGACGTAAAAAAAAAAACAACATAAGTACATATGACGAGATTCAGAGAAAAATAAGCTTTTTGGTATCTTAACTGAAACAAACATCTGAGCTAGGATCAGACTTGCTTCACAGTCTGTTTGTCATTTCAGCATGTACCGACGGAATGTGGGGCCCGGACTGCAAAACGCCATGTGGTGGCTGCTACAACGGGACTGTGTGTGACAAGACGTCAGGGGAATGTCCCGTTACTGAGGGGAATCCTCGGTGTTCAGCTGGTTACGGAAACACAGACACAACGTGTCGTACACGTGAGTATTAGCAAGCTTGCGACTTTAGACTTTACGGGGATACTGGGAATGTCATCTGTTTCTTTGTCACGAATACTGGAGTATGGATAACAGATTGTAACTAAATACTGAAGAGTTTGCACATACATTGTATGACAAAGAATCAGCATATGTTACTTCCGTAACGGATATTCGACACAAACTCTACATTTAAAGTAATCCTGTAATATTTGATTTCTACATGTGCGTTTTAAAGAGTAAAGAGGCTTTCGGATTTCTTTACTTTGTAATGCAACAGGTAGGCCAGGATTATATCCATGTATGGGTGAAACTCTTGGTCCCCCCGCAACCGGTCGACCTGTAAACGCTAAAGTCGCAAACTTCAATTCTGCGTTGTTGTATCAGCTGCGGCTTTTCATCAGGAGATGTGTCAGGTACCTGGCGAAGAGAGGTGGATTATTTGGGGCACTACGGTTGTCTCCACTATCAGTTAGTGGAATACTGTTGAAATATATATAGAAGTAATATACAGATCATTTCCATGTGGAGCATAAAGACTTACGAATTCAGCCGCATTGTGGTACAGGTAACACATGTAACACGGGACAACGATGTCAGACAGGTAACACATGTAACGCGGGACAGCGATGGCAAACAAGTGACACATGTAAGACGGGACAGTGAGGTCAGACAGGTAACACATGTAACGCGGGACAGCGATGTCAGACAGGTAACACATGTAACGCGGGACAGCGATGTCAGACAGGTAACACATGTAACGCGGGACAGCGATGGCAAACAAGTGCCACATGTAAGACGGGACGGTGAAGTCAAACAGGTAACACATATAACGCGGGACAGTGATAGCAGACAGGTAACACATGTAACGCGGGACAGCGATGTCAGACAGGTAACATATGTAACGCGGGACAGCGATGTCAGGCAGGTAACACATGTAACACGGGACAGCGATGTCAGACAGGTAACACATGTAACGCGGGACAGCGATGGCAAACAAGTGACACATGTAAGGCGGGACGGTGAAGTCAAACAGGTAACACATATAACGCTGGACAGCGATGTCAGACAGGTAACACATGTAACGCGGGACAGCGATGTCAGACAGGTAACACATGTAACGCGGGACATCGATGTCAGACAGGTAACACATGTAACGCGGGACAGCGATGGCAAACAAGTGACACATGTAAGACGGGACGGTGAAGTCAAACAGGTAACACATATAACGCGGGACAGCGATGTCAGACAGGTAACACATGTAACGCGGGACAGCGATGTCAGACAGGTAACACATGTAACACGGGACAGCGATGTCAGACAGGTAACACATGTAACGCGGGACAGCGATGGCAAACAAGTGACACATGTAAGACGGGACGGTGAAGTCAAACAGGTAACACATATAACGCTGGACAGCGATGTCAGACAGGTAACACATGTAACCCGGGACAACGATATCAGATAGGTAACACGGGTAACACTAGACAGCGATGTCAGACAGATAACACAGATAACACAGGACAGCGATGTGAGACAGGTAACACATTAAACACTGGACAGTGATGTCAGAAAGGTAACACACATAACACCGTACAGCGATGTCAGACAGGTAACACACCAGACAGCGATATCAGACAGGTATACATAATTACATATTCACCTTATATCCGTCTTCATCTGTCGAACATACAACAACGGACAATAGGCTAATGTAATCTTGTGACAAAGTGCTCATTTGTGGGAAGGGATACTCTTTACAAACTATAGACATAGTACAAGCGAGATAAATGCGATCAAAGAGTTAGACTATGGACCATTACCCACCATTACGTGAAGAGGCTGTCATTCAAGACTTTGAACTTTTTACAGAGTTTAATTAATGATGCTGAATCTGAGGAAGACAAGCGGTCACTCGGCATTGCGAACAAAAATTGATTTGTAATGTCTTAGCGGGAATTACGGAATTTCTCCGCAACATTTGAAACTATCTGAGGACTTTTCAACTGGCCGCCTCCAACACCCAACGCCCACCCCACCACCACCCCATCCCATAATCAATTGATCATTTATTTGAATAGTACTTTACTACTCATTGAAGAAGATTTAGTGTTATGAGATGGATCGGGAAGGCGGTCATATTTACAAAACCACCCCACTGGGGACTTTACCTGACACACTTTATTATGACAGATGGACTAAAGCAAGAAACCACAATTATTACTAAGTATAGCGGCCAGAACCTATCTACACCCTATCTAATACGTTTACCACTGTAAAAAAAAATGAAATAAATTTCAAATGTAATTTGACTGAACTCAAGCGTTAATTATATGTTGAATATATTACAGTTACAGCTATGGAAATCACGGTCAGCCAAGACTCATCGACGGGCAAAATAGCAGGAGGCATTGTCGGGGCCCTTTTCCTAGTAGCTGTTGTTGTTTTCGTCATCATGTACAGGTAGTTATTTAGTACATTTGCCACGGTAGAGGTTTTTGCACATTCACTAAAACTATTGCCCGGTTTTCCCGGACCTCTTTCCGGTTTCCCCGACCTCTTTCCGGTTTCCTTTGGGGTATGTTCGGATTCCTTTGTTTCTTTACACAGCTTTTTACAGACTACACAGCTTTGGTAATACGTTAGTAGGCTAATCTAAGGGACCAACTGACAGAGGAGATAAACAAGTAGTAATTTCATGAATTAAATACAGAAATATCAATACACAGGCATCCAACCCCGTTTAAGAACAAGCTAAGCGGTCATAGATATATGTCTCACAAGAATCCGAAGAAGACAGCTCTACGTCTGACGACACATGAAAGCCCTTGGTCGGCTAATGTGTGATGACCCTTTCCTGTGTTTGTTTATTTCTTGTACACAGCATGTTATTTTTGATTTTCCTAAAAGGAGGCGCAGCTCGTCTGCCAGCAATGACCGGAAGATTAGCTTTTCCAGGAACCCTGTGGGAAGACCGGAAGACCAGTTTGCGCATGTTGATACACTAGGAAACAGAAGTATATTTTTTAAATATTTATAATGCAGCTTACAATAAAGAAGTTTTCGTGGCGTATTTGTTCATGGTCAGTAAGATTCAATCTTAATCTCAATCAACTGGATAAGCCAAATTAATGTTCACCAGAGTCACATGTTACTTTTATGGAAATATTTTAAAGGCAGGTACACGAAGTACTTATCATGGTGTGCTGGAAATACATAGATTGTTGACAAAATGTATTGTTCGTGTGTTCAAAGGTTGTTGCGTATTGTTGCTGAACTTGACCCTTGACCTTTTCATTGCCAGGGCTCGGCGTAGATAATGTACCAGTTCAGATGAATGAAGCAGATGACGCTCTGCCCTGTGAGAATCCATTCACGACTGTCGTGTCTGCGGACGAGTTTTGGGAATATTATCACAGGAAAAAAACCTCTGATGGATTCAGCGCCGAATACGATGTAAGCTGGAGGGGATGAGGCTGTATAAACTGATGAATCTTCTAGTGGTTTATTTTATGACAATGTAAAGGATAGAAGACTCCACTCAAAACAACTTTAAATTTTAAAATTTTAGCTTACCGTTAAAGTTAAAGTTTGATGTTAGTTAATATGGAACATTTTAATTTGATGAATTTGAGGGGATGTATAGTGAATCAGCAGAATCAGATCCGGCCTAGTTTAGGTTCAAACAGTTCGTGAAATAATTTTACATAGAACAAAACCGAAACATAGAGATTATTATGACAGTGCGTGATCTGTGGTTGTCTGTGGTTGGCCGGTTGTATCAGAAGTCGATAGCACTTCTTGGAACACGCACAGTCTTGGTGATATATTTATCATATACCTCTTTATCCAACGAAATAAACGAGAATGAAATGGCAAACACACTAGTTCAACCACGGCGCCGTAGTGTCTGTGACGTTATTTGTATGTCCGCAAACGAACATAGTTTTCATCTGAAACAAAACTTTGTATCAGATGGCTTGTATCGGAGTAACTCTACAGAGTAGCCCTCGTTGTTATTCCATTCCGATTTTAAATTCTGAATACTGAGGAAAACAAAAAATGAATAAACGTGACAATACCGCCTTGCCCTAACCTGCAGCGTATATAAGGTTACATGGATTGGGTGTCGAACCAATCTTACTTATCGTATGGGCTAAAAGTGTTTTCCTAAACGTACATTTGAGCGTCAGCTCCGATAACTGTAGACCACACGTGTACCGTAAAACGGACTTCCAAGTCGATAATCACCAGAGCCATTTCCAGAACAACTTTTAGCACCAATTCACAAAGAAATATCTAATAAATAATGTATAAATAATAAATTAAGCTAGTCACTTGTAAGAGAGAAGCAGCTGACACTTTTCAATAATGCACGGAAGTCAGTCGATATTCTGTAGACAAAATCTAATTCATATTTCAGCCCGTGAATCATTCCTAGGTCGAACAGAACATACAGAATATAAAACTGAAGCTTGGGTGTCTCATTTAAGCTTCGATTGCAACAATTGACAAAAACATCTTGTCAATGTAAATACTTGTACAGCCATTTGGTCCCCGATTTACCGGAATTAGAACTGCAGAAATATTACAACTGTTAAATTCCCAGAGTATTGAATAACCCCAAATCTACAACGATGCGAGTTTGAATACTGCTTTCGCATGATTTGTTTTAATTTAGGGTTTTGTCAGATTTGAAGCGACGGGCCACCAATAAACCTGATCGCAGTTACAAAAGATGAATCCTCTTGGTTATGGTTTAAAATAACAACCAATGGAATAAACACGGCGACTAAAACCATGGATTGCGCTTATCCATATGATAAATGTCCCGTTTACGGCCATTCTGTGTGAATGAGTAGATAATAATTTTATTCAAAGGTCATATTATTTTATATATATAGTGTTGTCAACCTATCATTCTGCTTTTTCTAGTTTGTATGAAGGCGTGTCCCTAAATATGCACAGTGTGCATGCTTTTATTAAATCATAATTCCAATGTTACAGAAATTTCCCGTGGGGTTACACACAAAGCACGATGTGGCAGATCTGCCATGCAACAGAAATAAGAGTCGGTACAAAAATCTGGTAGCTTGTGAGTATTTCCTGTTCTGCCCTGTTATTAGCAGCTGTCATTCCGGAAGCACTCAAAGCAACTAACTAAAAGCCTTTCTGTCTAGCAGACCAAATTGTAAAACACTCGACAGGCCGACTGAACGCAAGTTAACCGTATATATATATATATAACAATTTCAATGAAGTTAACGTACAAGTAGCTTTGCTGCTCAGGGCTCTGGTCATTGTGATGAATAAAATTCAGCAACGGTCTGTACACACACTTACAGCGACAATAACAGTTTGTTGGTTTGATGTCCTTGTCTTCGACATTAAGTCTGGTACCATTATACATCTCTCATTTCAATTTTCAGACGACCATTCGCGCGTGATTCTGAAACCGTCGGACACAAAAGGAGAGTCGGATTATATTAACGCCTCGTATATTAATGTGAGTAAAACACAAACGGGCAGACGGATTCTATCAACACTTTGTATATTAATGTGAGTAAAACACAAAGGGGCAGACGGACTCTATCAACACTTTGTATATTAATGTGAGTAAAACACAAAGGGGCAGACGGGTTCTATCAACACTTTGTATATTAATGTGAGTAAAACACAAACGGGCAGTCAGTTTCTATCAACGCCTCGTATATTAATGCGAATAGAACTCAAACCGTCATTCAGATTCTATCGAGGCTTCAAATATTATTGTGCGTAGAACACCAACGGACAGTCAGATACTATAGACGCCTCGTTTGTTATTGTGAATAGAACACAAAGGGGCAGACGGATTCTATCGATACCTTGTATATTAATGTGAGTAAAACACAAACGGACAGTCGGATTCTATCAACGCTTCGTATATTAATGTGAATAGAAAACAGACAAACGAATTCTATCGACGCTTCGTATATTATTGTGAGTAAAACACAAACGGACACTCGGATTCTATCAACGCCTCGTATATTAATGTAAGTAAAACACAAACGGACACTCGGATTCTATCAACGCCTCGTATGTTAATGTAAGTAAAACACAAACGGACACTCGGATTCTATCAACGCCTCTTATATTAATGTAAGTAAAACACAAACGGACACTCGGATTCTATCAACGCCTCGTATATTAATGTAAGTAAAACACAAACGGAGAGTCTATCGACGCCTCGTATGTTAATGCGAATAGAACACAAACGGAGAGTCGGTTGCTATTGTATATTAATGCGAGCAACTTAAATCGTTAGTTGGATTCTATAAAGGTTTTGTATATTATTGTGAGTAGAACACAAACGGACAGACGGATTCTATCAACACCTCGTATATTAACGTGAGTAAAACAGAAACGTAGAGTCGGATTCTATCGACGCCTCGTATATATTATTGTGAGTAAAACACAAACGCAGAGTTGGACTCTTTCGACCTTGTTCATTATTGCGAGTAAAACACAAACGGAGAGTTGGATTCTATCGATGCCTCGTATAATAATGTGAGTAAAACGCAAACGGACACTCGGATTCTATCAACGCCTTGTATATTAGTGTGAGTAAAACACAAACGGACACTCGGATTCTATCAACGCCGTGTATATTAGTGTGAGTAAAACACAAACGGAGACTCGGATTCAATCGACGCCTCGTATATTAATGCGATCTTTACCAAGCTTTTTAAAACAGTCGTATTCTATCAACGCCCTGTATATCAGTGCGAGTAGACAACTGGTTTTCAACAAAACGTTATACGGCCCAAACAGTAACAATGTCCCCGTCAACCTTCTTAGTAAGGGTAACATATATGCCTTATGATACCGAATCCCGCAGAGTATTAGCTAGCCCTACATGCATACGCGATCATCACACTCTCGTCCACTGTTTTCTGTTTTTGGCAATTCCTTTTGCTCAGATGATTATAAATTGAACTTGACCTTGAACTTGAACTTGACCTTGAACTTGAACATTATACTTATGTTCAAAAATAATTTCAGGAAGATAATCTCTGTCTTCAACATGGGATATTGATCACAACTTAACTTAAACACAGCATTTTCCCACGACACATTTAAGGTGAAGCTGTGTGATTTATAAATCACGTCTCCTCTGTTTCTATACTTATGAATGTAATAGTTTCACTGTTGTGATATTTTCAACACAGGGGTTCGAGAAACCAAAGACGTTCATCGCTTCTCAAGGTAAATGCATTGCGCTCAAATCAAGGTCAGGGAAAGATTTCATAGAAGGAATGTTTTATTTTTATGTTGTAGATAGTAGGTACAGGGCTTCAGGGTTTCAAATTTGTCTTAAGTACAACTTGTCACGTGTTGCCATTTTGTGTTTGTCTGTTCATAAACAGGCATTAAGATGGCGTTACAGATTTAGATTCACGTAAAAACTGGCTTAATGGAGTCAGCCTCGGGCCTCAACACATTACGTAATGGGACTATTAAAATCAGATGAATAAATTAAGGGTAAACAGCGAATCACGAAAGCAATCTTCAATTCACCTGATATCTGTTGATCCAAGTTCCTTTGATGGAAGTAAATACCCAGTATAACCTTTCCGGGGTTTATCCGGGCTAGAATGTGTGAGTTAACACCACTGGAAATTTACCGGCGAGGTCAAATCCTCGTTATTTCATGTCAGATCGACTGGGGCCTTAAGTGAGGAGGTTTGACAATTGGCCGAAAATCAGAACTGGTTTTCTTCTGATCGGTTTCTCTTTACGACTCAACCCTCAGCTGAGTCCTCAATGTTCTATTACGATTTGTACTGTTGTTATTGACAGCTCCCCACGGGCACTTCACATTTGTCAGTTTTGTTGAATTCCGTCAGGGCGCCTGAGAAATTTTTACATGAATGTTGTGATTATTACTTTAATTACTTATTCTGATTGGGGAATGGCAAAAAAGGTCGAAATTTGAGAAGGTTGAATATTGGCGTATTTAATTCAAATATGCAGTAATGTATTTTATTTTAAAGATTAGGCATATGTTGCCATTATATTAGTGAGCGATCTGTAGTTATTGTGGCTTCCTTTGGGTATCTATATTCTCCACGTTAATTAACCTTGGATTGATGGTTTTGTCTATTTTTATATTTGTAAAAGGGCCCACTGACCTCATCATAAATGACTTTATGCGCATGCTCTGGGAACAGAACGTTGGTATAGTTGTCATGGTGACAAACTTGGTCGAGAACACCAAGGTATGTCCTATATTCCCAGTATAACCATAGTAAGTTATAATAGCAGGGGAAGTTCAACTGTGCAAGCGCACAACATATATTTAGTGCTATGCAATGAACACTTTCCATTGCTGACTGTTATATTCTTCCCCATCCATTTAGATTATACACATGGCCTTGTAGTGGAAAGAAGTCGGTGCACATTTAAATGTGTAATTCTTATTTGACTATTTTTTATACTTCACCATCCTATAGAAAAAGTGTAACCAATACTGGCCGACCGAGGGCTCCACAAAGTTTGGTGTAATAGAAGTGACATTACTGGATGAGCTGATTTACGCAAACTACAATATAAGGACTCTGCAGCTGAGCGCCGGCATGGTAAGTCTCACAACCGGTGTCTCATCCAGTCTTGGGTTTAACTATTGACTTTGTAACTTATTGGCCGTTGCGTTCCTAATTGTAAAACAGCCCAAACTAATCAGATGGACCAGGGCGAACTGTGCTAAAACAAGCGTAAGATTTACAAATAGATGTAGTTTCCATGCAAGAGCAATGCTGTCAGTTATTCATGGCTAAAGTAGAAAGTTTTCTATTGGCTACACACAGAATATTCATTTATTTGTGTAATAATTAACACTGCTATACATCATTTCTGTTTTCACCTGCCTGTAGTCTCCGGGCCTCCAAACAAGAGCTAGTTGTCCGAAGGGAGGCAGAGATCACCACTCTTGTTGTACCCTGTCCATCTGTGCACTTCTCTCATGTCCTTTCCTGTCTGGTCTTTACAGAACAAGCCCAAGATCCTCAAACAGTTTCACTTCACGGCCTGGCCAGACCACGGCACTCCCTCCGGCGCCTCCGTGCTTCTCGACTTCCGGGAGAAGGTTGTGGAGCACAGCTCGAACTTGCCTGGACCAATTGTCGTCCATTGCAGGTATACAGTTGTATAGCTTACACGGTGTGAACAATGAAGTCAATTTCATTGGCGTGGTTTCCGTTATAGAGTTTATAAGGTTCAGACTAGGTGAGTGCATTCAAGGCCTTTTTTATCTTTCTTACAACGGATATATATATAGTATTCACAGAATGCATGGGTATTTGCGTTATTGGTCAGTTTTGTTCTTTAATTGTTTCGTTTTGTTTCTTAAATTTGTCAGTTATGCATATGCTTATAGTACAGCTGTAGACTAAGAGTTCTTCACGCACGGTCGCCACGGCGATACGTTCCACGAAGCTGTCCTGGACTAGGTTGAATGTACCATAGCTTCATATGTCTGTAATCAGTGTTGTTGTCCTGTTAGCGCTAACCTTACACTGTCATGCCTACAATGTATTGTTTTCCCATTTCAGTATCATGTAAGCTTTTGTCTTATAACAGTGCCGGAATCGGACGGACGGGGACGTTCATCGCTCTGGACTACCTGGTCAATCAGGCTAAGGCGGAGGGAATGGTAGATGTGCCGGCCTGTGTGGAGCTTCTCAGACAACAGCGAGTTAATATGGTGCAGACACAGGTAAATTAAATACATTTACCATTACACGGAGCTAACGAACATCATATTTAGACGTTATATCGCATGACAGAGAGACGTGTGGTTAGAAAACGCAAATTTCAGGACCTTAAGGTGCAAATTTCAGAATCCCATAGATAATCATTATATGGCCATAGAAGAACTGCTGGTAAGTAACAACTCGCTTAAAAAGGCACTTCTGATCAAAAGAGGGAATATTTGGTCAGAAGAAGGCCCTGTGTTTTTAGGTTATGATATGAAGGTCGACTTATATCAGAAAAAAAATATATTTTCATCAACACACTTTACTTATTTTTGAACGTTTTGGTTTGGTTAACTTTTGTCTTCATATGTGAAACCAATTTTCTTGCTTTTGCTCAAATTCAAAGCACGTATTTCTGTCGAAGTAGATCCTTCATAGTACATTGAGGTAGCAAAGTACATTTTTCTTCATTCTTAACATAAGTTAGCATCAGCAAAGTAATAAGTTTTCTTTAATTGGAATCGGTAATTATTAAGGTATGGTTTTGCGTAAAATACTTGAATCCAGCTTGAGAACACCAGTCTACCACCAACATGTCATGCTATATATCTAAACAAGTAACGGAATTATATGGCAGGAAATTACATTTGTGCTAAAGCATATATTTGCGTATTTCAATATTTGTGTAAGACTACAATACTCTTTTCGCTTTAACACGAATCTAAACTTGTTTCAGTGAATTTTAACGGCTCTCAGTGGCACGTTGTCACAACGGAACGGAGAAAAGTTGTGGCCTTACTAGTTTGTCAGCAACTGTGAGTCACAACTGTAATATATTTCGCTTTTGGAGGTGCACAGTTCCGCCAATTGAATATTTCAGAATGTCAGAGCGAGGAACCGATTTCAGTTTAAGAGGGACCCACTATGTTTGAGTGGTTGGAATAGTTTGTCGCATGAAAATGAGAAATGGCGTTAGAATGCAGAGCCCTCTATATGGAAGCTGCCTTGATGAGGTGAACAGTATGGTTTTTCTGAATTTTCCGTCCTAGAGCAAGTGCTAAACCGCTAACCCAGGAGAGTTTTAAAGTTAGGGTCAAAAGAAATTCCTGACCCTGAATATAAGATCAGGACTACTGAATACAACACGTCTTTTCGCCAATACATTAAATGTACACGTTTTGTGTTGTACTTCAATGATTTTTGTCATAAACAGGAACAGTACGAGTTTCTACACGAGGCCTTAGCAGAAGCCTTGAAACTAAGCCACAGGTCCATCCCGTCTATGAGCTTTTCCGCCGTGTACTCTGACCTTTGCATTCTCGACCCCATTACTGGACAACCCAAGTTGGCCGCACAGTTCAAGGTTATTAAACATTTTACATACACTATATTTATCGGTTTAAGGCGATAATTTGCTTTTGGCCTGTATAGTTTTGTTATATAAACAATAGTTCATAAAAGTCATTTTTCAAAGATTAGCTGGTGCGACTTATTATTCTGTTTAGAAAGTGTTCAAGTAACATTATTGTGGATGCTCTGTGGTTTCCGAGCGTTAGAGTGGTAATGCGTGTTGGCTATAGACTCTAGCGACCAACTTCATTCACCATTTTTGTGAAAGGTTTGCTGGTCGAATGGTTTAGATGGATGACTCTGAGGTCATTTGTTCGAAACCCTTAATGCTTTTTTATCAGCCAATTTTCATTCCTAGAATGTGTGCTAAACCCAGCAAGTCTAAATCCCAAATAACGACAACACTCTTAGAGGTGTTGATGTTCAAACCCCCTGAAAATTAATAATTTTAGAGTAAGAAACTGATAAACGTTAATGTGATTTGATGATTACAATAATGACTTGACAGCTGTACCTTACATTGTGCAGATTCTGGAGGAAGTGACACCCACGCTTGACAAAGCCAGCCAGAAAACTGCTAGGTTGGAAGAAAACTTGCCCAAGAACAGAAACCAGATCTTAGCAGGTTTGGTCACAAAGTGTTACCAACACTCTTTTTCAGTTTTGACGAGTGCTTTAGGCCACATATTAATTTTGTTACCAATAAGTAAAAATAACATTCAAACTCTATTTATCCCTCAGATAAATGTAATAAAGCGTAGACATTCTTACAGGCCTACTCTTCAGTTTTCAGTCTTTGCGGTGTTCCACAGATATGCAATCTTTTCCTGAGCACTACGGGTATAACAGTGATAAAGCCACAAATAAGTAAAAACACTATTTAAATCTAGGCATCTAACGAGTTATTCATATACCAGCCGTCAACCATAATGGACTATGTGGATTAATCTTCGCTCCCCCATAAAAAAGTTCAACACAAACCACCAAAGCAATTAAAACGGAGTGTTGCAAAGAGAACCGGTTAAAATGCCGACGGAAAGACGCAAGGAATGTTCGGCGCGAATGAAAGAGCCTAAATCAGTATCCAGATCGAGTACTATGCTAGTCTAAAAGCTGTTAGTAATGAAAATATAGATCTCATTTGAGTTTTGGCTGTAACTTTGAATATACCCAACTTGACGATGTTTTTGTAGCACTATCAAGTAGACTCGCCACTTTTCAGAATGTGCAGTATTCTCCACATGTGGGATGTTCAATGATCTCACAACGTATCAAATCTTTTCTTTCAGTGGACAGGTACAGACCGTATCTATCGACGCCAGTGAGTGGCTGTAATGATTACATCAACGCCGTCTTTCTTCCAGTAAGCTGCGCTCTTTTCATTATCAAACATTTGTAATTTTGTTAACTATCTGCTGCCATCCATTCGGTCACACATATCTTGTCTGTTGTAGGGATACAGAAAGAAGAGAGGCTTTATCCTCACCCAGACGCCTCTCCCGATCACGGTGGTGGACTTTTGGCGCCTGGTGTACGACCACGGCGTCCGTACCATCGTCATGTTTGACCACGCCTATCCAAGGGATAAGGTTAGCCGCGCCAGGGCTGTGGTTATGTATATTGCCAGTTGATTATATTGTATTTTCAACGTATATGGAATACTTGGATTAACGTATTGTGGATTGCTAATGTTGTGTAGTGATTTGGGATATCAGCACAGAACAGAAACGGATCCACACTGATGTATTTTTCAGATTCATTGACATTTTGACTGAATTCATCTTGCGCATCTTGTTGGATAGACATGTGTGTCAGTGTTCTCTATAATAGTTCCTGCACTACCTTCGATCTTAACGGCTACTGCAGCAATATTACCAAAATATACAATGCGATATCGAGAAATTATGTTCCTGAGCGTGACAAAGGTAATTGCTTTGTCTACTGCTGTATACTTCCAAAACATTCGTATGACCCAGATTAACCTTATCGGTACCTGATATTTTTACTTTCAGGTTAACAGCTAACTGAACAGTAGTTGAATGTAACATTGGGGAGTGTATAGATATAGACAGAGTAGACATACCGATCGTTTTTACACACCCATCGGTACAACAAGAAATATCCACCTCCTTCAAAGCTCATGTATATACTTTCTGTCCAACAGAATGTGGGTATATATTGGACAGACCAGAAGGGGACGTTTGGTCCATTTGAGACGGAAGTAACTGACGTGGATCAGAGAGAGGGCTTCTCTGCCTGGACTTTTCAACTGACCTTCAAAGACGAGGTAGTCTGAACCAAAAATTTTGCTCTAAATGCAACTTTATTCCTTCCCAATATCGGTTATCACGTTTAGAACATTGACCCATATTTGTACCTGTTCCTACGAGATCAGTTCTGACATTCGCGTAGCGTTACATACGCTCAACTACCATCTGAGCTAATGCACTAGATGTTACATTGCCATGGAAGTTACATGACTTCATCGGTGGGCTTTGAGATATGGGCCATTCATTCAGTCCTAAGACTGCCGACTTGGCATTCTGGGAGATTATACAACACCTGGTCAACAATCAAGTTTGTAATCAAGGTATTGTTATTGTATTTGTAGGGGGGGGAGTGGAATCCCGTTATTTAAAAAAAAACACAAAAACAAAGCCTAAGACTGTGGATTCATTTCTTGGCGCATACCGATAACTTTGTCATAGATATAATTCATAACCATGATTTGCTGGTCTCCAAGCCGAAGTCTGGAAGCCTGTCGTTTTAACTCGGACGATTAATAAAGATCTTTTCGGACAATGCTTTTCGTCGTTTTCCTAGAAAAAAAGCAAATTTTTATCTTGTACGGTTTTGAAGTTCGCTTCATAAATACAAATTTAAGCCAATCCATTTAACCTACACTTAGAGTAATTAGACAATATTATGCTTTTCAACTGCCAAGCTGACTGCCCAAAATTTTCCCAAGCGGGCTGTATATCCTAATATACCAGCATTCCTGTGTTGCTGATTGGCGTTTATGTGCCATTGTCATGTCGCATACTGTTCTGCAGTCATGTCGCTAATTGTTCTGCAGTCATGTTGTATACTTTTCTGCAGTCATGTTGCATATTGTTCTGCAGTTATGTCGCATGCTGTTCTGCAGTCATGTCGCTTACTGTTTTGCAGTCATGTCGCATACTGTTCTGCAGTCATGTCGCTTATTGTTCTGCAGTCATGTCACATACTGTTCTGCAGTCATGTCGCATACTGTTCTGCAGTCATGTCGCATACTGTTTTGCAGTCATGTCACATACTGTTCTGCAGTCATGTCGCTTATTGTTCTGTAGTCATGTCGCATACTGTTCTGTAGTCATGTCGCATACTGTTCTGCACTGAACAGAAACTGAAATCATTCGCGAGGGCTGCTTGAAAGACATGAGATTTTAGGCAGTTTTAGTGTTGTTAAAAAATTATGACAATAATGTGCCGGTAATATAAAAATGCTAATTGGATTATTCTTAAAAGAATTTATTAGTGATTCTTTGCCTTTGCTGTGCCATGGGCAGTGTGTTACTGTCGAGGCACATACCTTGTGTCACTGCCCGAGTATGGACTTATGTCACTGCCCAAGTACGTGCTTTGTTTCACTTCCGCAGCACCGACTTTGTGTCACTGCCGAAGCATAGACTTTGTGTCACTGCCCAAGTGCGGACTTTTGTCTCTGCCGAAGCACGGGCTTTGTGTCAGTGCCGAAGCACGGGCTTTGTGTCACTGCTCAAGCGCGGACTTTTGTCACTGCCGAAGCACGGGCTTTGTATCATTGCTCAAGCGTGGACTTGTGTCACTGCCGAAACACAGACTTTGTGTCACTGCCGAAGCATAGACTTTGTGTCACTGCCCAAGTGCGGACTTTTGTCTCTGCCGAAGCACGGGCTTTGTGTCACTGCCGAAGCACGGGCTTTGTGTCACTGCTCAAGCGCGGACCTGTGTCACTGCCAAAGCACAGACTTTGTGTCACTGCCCTAGCGCGGACTTTTGTCTCTGTCGAAGCGCGGGCTTTGTGTCACTGCCCAAGCGTGGATTTTGTCACTGCCGAAGCACGTGCTTTGTGTCACTGCCCAAGCGTGGACTTGTGTTACTGCCGAAGCACAGGCTTTGTGTCACTGCTCAAACGCGGACTTGTGTCACTGCCGAAGCACAGACTTTGTGTCACTGCCGAAGCACTGCCTTTTTGTCAATGCCCAAGCGCGGATTTGTGTCACTTCCCAAGCACGGGCTTTGTGTCACTGCTCAAGCGTGGACTTGTGTCACTGTCGAAGCACCGGCTTTGTGTCACTGCCCAAGCGCGGATTCGTGTCACTGCCGAAGCACAGAATTTGTATCAGTGCTCAAGCGCGGACTTGTGTCACTGCCGAAGCACAGGCTTCTATCATCGCCGAAGCACAGACTTTGTGTCACTAGGAAGGCGCGGGCTTTGTGTCACTGCCCTAGACACTAAGCATTTTCGTTACCGAAGCACTAACTTTGCGTCTTTGCTGAAGCACTAACTTTGCGTCTTTGTTGAAGAACTGGGGCTGCGTCGTTGCCGAAGAACTTTAAGCAATAGACTTTTTCGCTATCTGTCTTTCCAGAAGTCACAACAAGCCATCAAACAGTTCCGCTATCAGAAATGGCAGAAGAAACCTTCCCAGCAATATATTCCGTCATTTTTGACACTTCTGCAAAGCGTACAAATCTGGCAAAAGGAATCTGAAAATGCGCCTATTTTGGTACACTGCAGGTGAGTTCACTTCTAGGGAGAATGATTCAGAAATCACGGCGCTTGCACTTTGTACATGGTAGACTGATTAGTACTTTTACCTTAAGCTGAATGACCAGCTACGTCACAAATGCGAGGTGCACTGAACAACCTTTCTCTACAAACATGTGGTGTGACTGGTACATTTACCATCAACTGATGATTACCAAAGCATGTTAATTCAAGAACAAAGTTCTACAGCCCTCTTCTTATCTAGGTAAAGTGTGTATTCGCAGTCTTTACAGAAAAATTGAATTGCTTATTCCACATGTGAAGCACATGTGTAATTTAATTTCACTGTAACTTAATTTCACAAGTGAAGACATTTGATTCAATTGCTTATAAATGATAGATGTAAAGTTTAAAGAAATACAAAATATTTAATATCCGATTTCTGTTGCTTTTCTCTGTTGAGAAATGATAAGTGGTGCAAGCTCTTGTTCTCAGGGACGGGGTGACGAAGAGTGGGTTGTTCTGTGTGGCTTGGTCCATACTAGAGAGGCTGAAGGTTGACCAGAACGTCAATATCTTACAGACTGTCAGACAGATGAGGAACAACAGGCCGGAGATTATTACTGATCTGGTATGTGCGGATCGTGTAATTTTGTTTTAGCTATTTATTTATTTTTTATTTATTTATCTTTTGAGTGTGTACGCCTCAATGGGTAACATTCCACATATCCGTCACAAGTCAAGTTTGTGATCGAAGGAAGAAGAGCCAGTAAAGCCTGCTGGAAATCACCACGCCTCTCCAGGCCCTGGATAAGTCGTAAAGCCGCAGTTGTAAAGCCGCAGTTGAGTCATTGGACACATGGGCCAGTCACATTAGGTTATGCAGTATGACAAACAAGACATTTACCTACCGTTGTGTCTTTCTTTAAAAAAAATAACGGATTAAGCTAATATTACACCTCTCAAGGAAACAAAGAGTTTTAGTTCAAGTTCTAATTATATCAATGGTGTTCAATTTTCGACATATATGACAGTGATCCGGCTGGTGAATTGAAGACACTTCTGTGATTTCTGATTTCCCGCAGTCAGTGGTCTCATAACAGTTTTAGAGTCGAAATGAAAACATTATCATCTGAAAACCTAGATGCTGTCATCGATAATCAGTGTGTTATTTCCTAACAACTACCTTCTTTTAGGGTCAGTCATAAATGTTGATCAGAGTTTTGTACGGTTATGGGAGGAGGAAATCATAGTACCTTGAGTGGGCCACCACCTCTTGGGGTTAACCCTCCTTGCTTAGAGCCGCAGCCTAACCTTAACTAGAACACAACACTTCGTTAGTCGAGGACTTGACAGTAGCTGCGAGACAGGGCTCTAGCTTAGTGAGCAAGTTCTAACTGCTGACTTGACGCTCTAACTGTTGGAATGACGTTCTAACCGTTGACATGGCATTCTGACTGTGGACATGACGTTCTAACCGTTGACGTGGCGTTCTAACTGCTGATTTGACGCTCTAACTGTGGACATGACGTTCTAACTGCTGACTTGACGTTCTAACTGTGGACATGACGTTCTAACTATTGACATGGCGTTCTAAATGTTGACATGGCGTTCTAACTGCGGACATGACGTTCTAACTGCTGACTTGACGCTCTAACTGTGGACATGACGTTCTAACTGCTGACTTGGCGCTCTAACTGTGGACATGACCTTCTAACTGTTGACATGGAGTTCTAACTGTTGACATGGCGTTCTAATTGTGGACATGGCGTTCTAACTGTTGACATGGCGTTCTAACTGTGGACATGACGCTCTAACTGTGGACATGACGTTCTAACTGTTGACATGGCGTTCTAATTGTGGACATGACGTTCTAACTGTTGACATGGCCTTCTAACTGTTGACATGACGTTCTATCTGTTGACATGGCGTCCTAACTGTTTACATGGTGTTTTAACTGTTTACATGGCGTTCTGACTGTTTATGTGGCATTCTAACTGTTGACAAGGCGTTCTAATTGTTTACCTACCGCCCTAGGACTGTGTAAACAACATTTTTTTTGCTGTTATCTTAATTTTTTCGTCATAAATGTAGATGATTTATATTTTCTTTCAGGAGCAGTATAGATTTCTCCACCAAGTCGCGCTCAGCTATGTGGAGAGTTACCAAACCTACGCGAATTTCAGTTAACATGTAGTAAGCAATCTGACGACAAACTGACTGACATTTGGGGTCTCCAGGATTTCCATGACGAACTAACACGTACCTAGCCAATTGTCGATGTTTCATTTGGCATTCAGCAAAGGACTACTATTCGTATGGACACCACAGAGAATCCTCACGTCTGCTGCGTTACTTTGCCACCTTTTCCTTACCCATTAACCGCCTTATGCTATTCGTTACATGTTCCAGTTTTGGTGGGAACCTGAGTTACCGGCACCGTTGCCTTTCAAGTAAATGCTCATTATATTTGTTACCGCGTGAATATCTTCCCAGGACACACGTTCCAAGAATGCACGTATTCCCAAAGGATATATTTTCCTGGAACATCCTCCCAGAATATATATAGGTCGAAATTAATATACTGTCAATGTATGCTTTCACACCATGTGCTAAGGAGAGTGCTAGCAATGTTCTGGGAGCTGTATTTTTTTAATTTGAGAGTTCTTTTATAATAAATCTATTTGTGTGCATTTAATTGCATTTCTTTGCAGGGTTTTATTATTGTATCTCATTCCACGTGGGAAAGTAAGCTTCTGTTGCTAATGCTGTTGATGGCCTCCGTGGCGCCGTGGTTAGCTTGCTAGCTCAGCGGAATAAAATTAATGTTATCGCTATGAGTTCAAGTCCAGCTCACGATGACTTCCGCTCCTGTCGTAAATGTACGTGGAAAGATCTGATAGCTACTTGCCGATGGTCGTGGACTTGCCCCGAATACCAGATACACAGCGTATCCGTCTGGAGGTAAAAACCTTAGCGTTGAATGCACAACGGACATAGTGAGGCAGCGGAAAAGCTTCCATGTTTCATTGTAACAGAAATGCTTCGACCCCTTTGGGAGCCATACGTTATTCTGCCTTTATGCATTCGGGTCATAGTAATGGCCCGTAATGGCCCGTAATGATGTTAGGAATACCAGAATTATTCCACCCTGAAATTTTGCTACTTTTTATTCACATTTTGATGCTACAGCTTTTTATCTTTTCTCTCACGTGAAAATGAAAACCAAATTCGAATTGTGAATACATGTACCATCTATTTGCTGTGAACCAGTGTGTTTCACACATGTATTTCCTACTGATTAAGGAGAGTGACTGACTGAGATGGATTGCCCGCCAGACAAGTCCCTGGTAAATGTTGATCTTCTCTATGTACCACTGCTTCCCCAGACCTCTACCTGTGCAGACAGTGTGGCCTTATATACTTGTTAACAACCATTCGTAATCACCACAAGCCAGGTGTCCCCGAGGACGGAGTTGGAATACATCCCAGCAGATTTTCCTCAGAACAGTCAAAGAAAACACCAGTTTACGCCTTCATGGAGCAATATAATTTCAAAATAAATGTGATCTGTCCACATTTTGACCACAGGCAAAACAATTTTTCATGAAGATTAATCTGCAAATGACGTAATGACAGATTTTTGTCACACATGAAGCTCTTCAGGGCATTTTTGATTAATTTCTTCCTGACAGTGGTGCGGTACTTTTATTTCTAGCTCATTTTTAATTGTTGCTTTAAAATTGGCCATACATTTGGCTGAATACGTAAGTTTGAAAGTCTTAACTTGAATAACTACTCATAAAAGTCTAAGATGAATATTAAACATTTGTGTGACTGTATTAGTTTCAATTGTAAACTATGCACTTGGACAATAAAAATATCAAAATGTTGAATCTTAGCCAAAAATATTAGCAATTTGAATTTTTTTTCATTTCCACTAACACAAAAGTTAGAAAAATAATTTTTGAAATCAGCAGTCTTTTAGCTTTTGAAAAAGATATAAACATGTTACTGTTCATCAATGTTTTGGGCTACACAAAGTAAAATGTGGAATTTTGCTTAACAGGAGTGATAGTATCCTTAATGAATCTGTGAAACAGACATTCGTATACAAGATATCAACCAAAATGGACGTTCCAGGTCGGTAATCGTATGGCCATTTCCCAAAACGACCTTTAGCCACAAACTACCCGAGAACCCAGAAAGTATATAAATTACGAAATTAGGATGGGGTCGTGCAAAGAGGATCAGTCAGCAGATTTCAATGATGTTGTAGACACAAAACATCTTCTAGGTGAAAGAGTGAAATCAGTATTCTAATCGTGCGCCGTACTAGTATATAAGTCGTCAATAATAAAATATGTATCTCAGCTACATTTTGATTGCAACTGTTCATTTATGCAACCTACCGATTTAATTTGATACGATCAGTATACAGGCCTACCCCCGGATTTAGCGGAATAAGACACAGCCATGAAGCAGAACCCCAGATATTCTGTACGCTCTGTCCATATTTACTTACAAGAGAATTATACTCATGGTAAAATTTAAGAACTTAAGAGCAAAGACATATGATGGAATAAACTTGACACACCGCTGTAATAGCTTGTGATGTTGACTGAAATCGTCACATAACACACAGGATCTACAAAAAATGCTACAACTAAAGTATGCCATATGCAGGACCCTTCAGTACATTGACGTCCAAGTAAGGATAATTTACGATGTCAGAAACTTATCTTATACCTCATGTTGTAAAGTTTACGAGAGAGGGAACCGATGTGCACTTTGCACAAATATAGTTTCAGATAAGAAGTACCGACTAGAGAGTCTGTGGTTTTCTGTGGTTAAAACCAGCGGAGGTGGATATGTATCTTTCACAGCCTTTGCTATATATGAATTGTTATAACCAGCAGATCGTTCAGTGATTGAGAAAGATCGCGCCTGGTGAGGATCACTCCGTAATAGCTTCTGCACATAATCTTATTCAGTACGACAGAAGGTATAGGTTTATGCGTCCAAACAGACATTCGTATACCAGCCGTCAACCATTAAGATCGTTTCGTGTCAATAATCGCAAAGCCAATTCATGCAAAAAGGGGCCAGGATGTGAATAGAACGGAATACCGACATATTACTGAAATCAGGTTTTCCCATAAGTGATATTAATGAGAAATTCAAGCAACTCGTGTTCATCACATGAATGGTAACCCTTGTATGTAGTCGAACTGAACAAGGCTTTGTTGCCTTTGACGTTAATGTAGCGGTGACCAGTTTTATTAAACATCGATATAGTTAGTAATGAAACACTATTTATTAAATCTGTGTGAGGAATATTACAAAGAGCATAGAGAAATCCCAAGTAGCTATGTCTTTACACTGTACGTGTATGTGAGCGTCTAGTTCTTCATTGAACGTTTGGAGTTTTTAAGAATCCACAAACAGTCGATGCCTAACTTTGTGGGACGCCACTTTGTACGACGCCATTTTGGGAAAAGTACTTTTGTGGAAAAGTCCACAACAGTACTTTTCCCAAAATGGCGTCTAGTGCCTTAGGTGTGAAAATACAAGTCTGGTTGCACGTCATCTTGACCCAGTCATAAAGCGATCTCTGTTATACATTGTTGGAAACCAGTAAAGTTGTGGTGTATCGGTGAGAAGGAACGGTACTGTTCTACTCCTCGGTTTGAGAAATCACTAAATTTCCTCCAGAGTACAGGTCGTTATAGAATCCTTTGATGTTGCCACAGTTAACACAGGGACATTAAGCTGCTCCGCAGGAGCCTGCTAGTTATAATTCTTGCAGAAAAATATTATATTATTAGGAGCTCTGTCCGCAGGTACAATAACATATTTTCCCTGAAAGTCATCAATAACCTTCAGAGAAATGACACCTGTCCAGATGCCATTTCAAGAAGTAATGACACCTATAGAGAGACCTCTCTATGCTGGGAATTCCGGCTGCTCATCAGTACAGCTCTTGTCTCTCCTGTTACACTGCGATACAAGGCGCGGAACAACTTAGATGATCATTGGTATGATTTGAGCGACAGATAACACAACTCGGCCACAGAGAGTTTGTTAACAGTGTATTGTCTAGTTGAGATAAACACAGCGTTCTGGGGAAAAATACAAATAAAGTATTCAATATTTTTACAAAAAATACAAACAATAGACACAAATTTGCACATCACATGAAATGAATTCAATAGCATGGATAAACAATTATTTTTAAATATTGTAAATATCACCATCAGCCTAGAAGAAGGCTAAATATCATGTTCACTTTAAAACACAACCACAAGGACTCTGACTGAATAGTTTTTACCGTTTTTCTCATATAAATATAACACACAATAAAACTGCGAACAAATTTATCAATCCAAGAATCACACACTAAAATTCTGCATCACACAGTAATCAGCGAATTTCAGCGCCTCCTGTAAAATCGCCTCAGAAGGTAGAAATGTATTTATTTCTGTTGTAAAGTTAACAGTGAAAACACTATTGCAGTCAAGTAATGCACAGAATGCCCATCAATTCAGAATTTTACACGTGTAAATTGAGTACAAATATAATGATTGGTCATAAAATATGATCAATCAAAAATCTCATAAATCAACACATCTAAAGAACAAGATTCTCTCATACTGATATGAACTACAATTGAGACTTTAGCCACACGCACAAACTAGACACATTTATACAAAAGATAAACACGAAAACACCAAGCTTAACAACTGAACATTCCAGTGCTTTCACATCTAAAAAGCGCGTCAAAATCTCAGATGGCTTGCACCTAACTGTTAATGACCAGATTCTAAGATTATCTTGTACAGTTATTATTCGTTCTGTATTAGGTTTGCATAAAATTACCCACACAGTTTACAACAGGGATGTGGCGTGCATCATTCATTAGAATGGAAACGCCATTTAACAAACAACCAGCACCGTTTACAACAGAGGCATTTTCATGTTACACGGATTAAACCCCTCCCCCCTAATACCAATAATGGACTGGCTCATCAGGTGCAGCGGGAAGTTGAAAACTAAAACTATAACTACAAAGTACACATTTTAGCTTTGTCAAACGCTAATTATGGGGTATAAGCTGGATATGAACAATACCTGAAGAGTCCTCTTCCTTGCCATTGTCCTACAGTTTGAGAATTCTACACAATCTGCGTGGCTTGTTTTCTCTCCCACACTGGTGAACACAATAAAAAGGCATGCCTCAGATGCCAACACTGCGCAAGTCAGGGAGCATTCAATGTACCGTAAGGTGTCTTGCTCACAGGACAATTACATGCCTAGGGAGTAGTTAGTAACAGATGTTAACCGTCAACGGACCGTATTGTACAGAGTGTTATAGCATTTATGCTATCTGAGGCTTTCATGTACAGCATAGGCTAATACACAATACACACCAGTCAGACCGACGTCAAACAGAAACCGACTACAGATGAGTACCATCGTCCGGTTCACGTGTAATGGGTGTGCACTCAGGCATATTCCACTGCACAGGTAGGCCGAGACCTCGCCCATTCTCTGGTGCTCACTTGGTACGCTTACGCAGGGTTGAGCGACTATAGATCTGGCGTTGTCGGTTAACAGACGGTAGCGTTGTCGGTTAACAGACGGTAGCGTTGTCGGTTAACAGACTGTACCTGAGTGATCACAAACAAGCTACATACAAAACAGCCATCTACAGGCCTGGATACAAAACAGCCATCTACAGGCCTGTACGTAAGCTGACATGAGTACGGGTGTCACCTAGCGTAAACACTACTGATAACTTCCATGAGCTCTAGGAAATATGACTACCATCATCGGATGGATTGTCATAATTATCAGCATTTTACCAGGTATGTTGCCTAAATGTTTTTCACAGAGATCTGAGAATATAATCACGTTTACCTACTCGGAAGTATATTCATAAAGCCGATAACTTGCCCACACAAAGCCAATAATTTGTCCGACATAAAATCGATAATTTGACCGACAAAAAATAACAACCTGTGCGACATATCTGAGATAAAACCACCAACCTGTGCGACATTAAACCGGCAACTTGGCCGACATAAAACAGACAACTTGTCCGACATATCAGACATAAAACCAACAATCAGTGCGACATAAAACCGACAACTTGAGCGACATATCAGACATAAAGCATATCACATGACACTGACAACCTGCCCACATAAAGGCGACAACCTATCCGAAATAAAGCGGACGACCTGTCCGACATAAAGGCGACGATCTGCCCAGTATAAAGGCGGCAACCTGTCTGATATAAAGTCGACACCGAGACGCTTTCGTGATTCGTGGATCGCCCAACGAAAGTCTACATAACTGCCCCTATCAACTGGGTTTATTAAAAAGGAAAAAGCATATAGATATAGTCGGGCAAATTCTTAAGGGTAAAGACATACATTACTGTGATTAGTGTCGGGCACAAAAGCTATGAGTTCCAGAAACTTCCATTCCTTACTGTAGGAGGAGCTGATAACATAGAAAGACGACAGACTAAAAAGATTAGATGGCAAATAATACCCTAAATCTTCACGAAATTTGACCACAGATATTAGATGAATGTTCTCTGGAGTGGACAGGTTATTGTATGATTTTCAAGTTCATATACGCCCCTACTTAAATATTATAATTCGTTTTCAAAATCTTCCGGGTTATGTTTTAAATTGGATCTAAAGTCGTAGTATTCTGATCAAATTTGCTGAGGATTTACGGTAAGTTTAAAAACAGTAAAAGTAGGAAGAAATTCATTTGGGATAGAAAGTGAACATAATGTGCGCATGTTCAAAGTATTTATAATAGTCTCCGAGTTTCAGAAGCTTGTCTGATTCTCCAGATATGCGCCTTACATCAGAATAATACATTAAGGAGACAAGGGGTTTACCGGGACTGGAAAGGTAGTAAGAAAATTAACACATACTCAACTGGAACACAGACTGGACATGGTGTGAAGATCTTGAAAGTGTGTGCCACAAAATCTGTGACAATGAAGATGTGGAAAAAAATTACATCTGCTGGTTTTCAGTCTCAAGAAAGATTGTATGGGAATACCTGAATGTACTAAAACCTGTCGCCTTGTTATATTATAATGTCTGTCTGCCACAAATTTTCAAGGCAGCCTGACCGTTTGGTTATTGGGTGCCTCTTGTATCTTAGATTATAAGCAGCGCCCCTCCACCGCCTTACACCACTTGACATTACCGATAAGGACAATTTCGAAAAAGAAATTTATTCAGGTTGCATATGACATTTTTATGTATTTTATGTCTTTCTTTGTTTTTATGTATAAAAACGTTGTTAACATCATTTATCAAAAATCCCACACAAGCAACCAGAGTGAGTTACAGGTGTACGTAGAGCCCTCACTTCCAACATTTTTATCCCCAACAGTGTGTCTCGGACAATGCCCTGCTGGCTGGGACGGACCATCGTGTCGGAGACGTAAGTTTACCGGAATTAGCTCATTTCTCTCTTGGAAATTTAACTCAAAGCCTTCAGATACAGACACATTTGCACACACCGGTCACACTTTACACATAGACAAGGCCACACTTTGCACACACCGGTCACACTTTACACATAGACAAGGCCACACTTTGCACACACTGGTCACACGTTACACATAGACAAAGCCACACTTTGCACACACCAGTCACACTTTACACATAGACAAGGCCACACTTTGCACACACCGGTCACACTTTACACATAGACAAGGCCACACTTTGCACACACCGGTCACACGTTACACATAGACAGTGCCACACTTTGCACTCACCGGTCACACGTTACACATAGACAAGGCAACACTTTGGACTCACCGGTCACACCTTACACATAGACAGTGCCACACTTTGCACACACCGGTCACACTTTACACATTGATACCAGTCATACTTTACTCAAACACATTGATCTCTCTTTACACATACCCACTGGTCACACCTTACACATACACCCTGGTCACACTTTACACATGCACACATGTCATACTTTACACATACACATAATTCACACTTTACACATACACCCTTGTCACACTTTTCACATGCACACTGGTCAAACTTTACACATACACACCAGTCATTCTTTACACATACACAGTGGTCCTACTTTACACATACACACCGGTCAAACTTAACACGTAGATACCGGTCACACTTTACACACCAGCTTCACCTTTACACATACTTTACACATACACACCGGTCACACTTTGCGCGTAGACACCGGTCCACTTTACATACACACACCGGTCACATTTTACACATTCACACCGGCTACACTTTACACCTACACACCGGCTACACTTTATACTTACACACCGGCTACACTTTACACATACACATCATCACACTTAACAGATAAACCTTGGTCACACTTTACACATACACACCAGTCACACTTTACACATGCACACCTGCCACACTTTACACATATACACCGGCCACACTTTACACATACGCACCGGTCACACTTACACATACACATCGGCAATATTTTACACATACACACAGGTCAGACTTTACACATACGCCTTGGTCATACTTCACACATACACACCGGTCATACTTGACACATACACACCGGTCCCACTTTACACATACACACCGGTCACATTTTACTCATACATCCAGGTCACACTTTACACATACACACCGGCTATACTTCACACATACACACCGGTCACACTTTACACATAGACACCTGTCACACTTTACACATACGCACCGGTCACACTTTACGCAGACACCGGTCTACTTTACATATACACACCCGTCACATTTTACACATACACACCGATCATACTTTACACATAGACACCGGTCCAGTTTACCTATACACACCGATTATATTTTACACATACACACCGATCATACTTTACACATACACACCGATCATACTTTACTCATACACACCGATGAAACGCACACACTTTACAGACACTTACTGCAGGAACACCAGTATCTGCGCACGCGTAACAGACATTCCTCGATCGCAGTATACACGGTAACTGCGGAAGCTTTCTGTCTCCAGGTCAGCTTCTCCTGCGTCGCAGTTCAAATCGGATATCCTTGGTTCAGGTCGAAGTCCACGGGGATGTTGTCTTCATGATGTCTTCTGGATGTTTGCTTCTGTTGTACGCTTGGATTCATGCTCAGTTTGTTTTATTTGATTTATTTGATTGGTGTTTTGCGCCGTAATCAAGGATATTTCACTTATACAACGGCGGCCAGTATTTTTGCGGGAGTTTACCAAGCACACCCTGGGGAAAACCCAAAACCATCCGCAGGCTGCTGCAAGGCCTTCCCACAGACGGCCCGGGATGAAGCTCATAGCGACCGCATTTGTCGGATATTCCTGGTCAATGCGCTGGGCTGGCGTGCTGTGTGGAGACAATATGTGACTCTCTGACATTATTTTTGATATCGCCGTTGAATATTACAGGGCTCGTAAATCAGCAGATTTCACATCTACAGTGGTCAATAAACGACAGAAGACTGAACCACAGCACCACGTGAAGGCTGATCCTTCTGGTTAGATACACGTAACTAAATTGTTGTAAACGATCTCAGAATTGTGATTTATATCGTAGCTCTGTGTAAACACGTTCTGATCATTGAATGGGTAAAGGCTGTATCACAGCTTATGTCGACGATCTGATAGCGACGAGTTTGATTCGATAAAATTATCAAAACGGCTGCCTCGATTCACACAAATCATTTGCTCTGTACTGCCATTTCTTCTTGCATTTTATTCGGCGAAATCTGAATGGAAAAATGAAGTATGATACTTCTGAGACAACTTGGACATGTTGCTTTTAATGGAAATATGCCAGGTGTTGTCTTATCATGTAAGGCTCTCAAAATTGTCTCTCTGTCTTTAAGATTGCATTAGATATGTTAATAACAGATTTTTTGTACTTCAGAAAATGTGGCATTAAACAGGCCGACAACTCAATCTTCAAACTACAGTGATACACTGTATCTCTCTACTGCTGCTGTGGATGGTGTCAAGGGTCATACTCTGGACAACACTCCATGTACTCACACGGCAGTAAACAGGTCTGATCCGTTCTGGACGGTCACACTGGATAAGTCATACTGGATCTATAGGTTCACTATCTACAACAGAGGAGGAAGTTGTGGTGGCGAACGGTGTAAGTCGTACTTCAGCGTTCTTACCTCAACCATACATTTTAGACTGTTCACAATTTTACCTACCGGGGAGGTGAGGGGGCGGGGGGTATTTTGTATTTCGAAATTACCCCACAATATTTCTGGCAATGGTCGAACAGATTAGTAGATAACGTAAGTTGCAAAGTTTTCGGCGAATCGGACTTTTCTCTCCACAGATTTATTTTGCCATTACCTTTAACATCACTACTGCAGGCTACTTGATTTCCGGGCTGACTACCATGGGCTTAGGGGGCCAGGGGTCATGGGCTTAGGAAGACAGTGGTTTACAGAGAAATGTAGTCATTCAGTCTGGACCTGGGTAAATTGCTATCCCATTATACTACTAGAAATTATGCTATGAGGGCGAAGGCGTTTTGCTCTGACTGACGCCGACACATGTTCACTGTAAGACAACTTCCCTTTCAACATGGGTATTACAGCAATAGTGAGCTCTTATGAGCAGAGTGCACCCCACAATAACACGCCTTTGGTGGATAATCTCTCGTTAATCGCCTGCTGGTATGTGAGTTACCTATAGGTGAGCTTAAAAAGTAGATCAGCTGAGAATGAACCACTAAAATGTATATCACACTATACATCGTACTTACTTATAAAGTGAGAAATAAAAAAAAAACATTAATTGTATTGCCGGTGTTAGCATGAACAGCCCCTTTTCTTCTGTAATATCATCGGAATGGAATAGAGATTTTAGTTGGATTTACGTTAGAGCATTACATAGGCCAAAGCCAACCAGTGCATAAAACTCTTGCAGAACATTTTAATGTTGCGGACAGACAGGCAGAGAGACAGACAGACTGACGGACGGACGGACTGACGTATCACCAGTAACTTCATGGCAAAGGTTGCTAGTCACAAAACATCACTTACCTTGGAAAGGTTCATTATGCTTTTGTCCATATTTAAATCATTTTCTGCTTACACATATGTAGACACGAGTTACGCATACATGCACGTGTATGTAGAAAAGAATTATATATGCCTGATAAACATTAGCCCCGCGAACACCAGTTGACATCCACGGCATTCCTCGGGCGAGATATCCCGTTTTGTTTTGTTTTGCAATTGGAAGTCCTCCTTCATCGTAGTATTTGTTCTATACTTGACAGGTTTGGGAGGGAAAATAACAAGTGAATGAAATTTGAAAACGCCAGCTATTTTATAACTGTTATTTATTGTAATAGTGATAAATTTCTGATTTTCCAACTGGGAAGATATATTTCTGGCGAGAGAATTTAGTTTTCATATATTATTAAATTTTAAAGTTCACAAATTTCTAACCAGTATGATCGGTTTCTCACCTAATCTAATTTCACCAGCTGACCATATTTGCATATGATCCAGAGGGAGAAACTATTTAAGCAGCCTTTGGTTACTGTGTGTTCATTTTTAGTGCCGAGCATTCATACTATATATCTAGATAAGGTAATGCTCATGGGATTGGTTGCCCTGATTCATCCAGATTAACTGTGTTCTATCACCGTACTGGCTTACGTTATCTTTGATATCAGCCCAGTATATATTGATGATTTGTGTCACTGATCACAAAATCTCAGCACATAAGAGAAAAATATACGGAGACATGGGATCTCCTTTTCTACAGTCCTTCTAGTAACAAACATTTTGAACAAAAACAAAACAAAATAAGCCGAAATATCGGTTTGAAACTATGTAATCAATGATCTCGTGTCTTTTCCATAAATGGAGATTATAAACACTAGTTGTAGGAATTTCCATGTGATAGATTTAGCAGGTATTTGCAAAATAGTCACCTAATAGAAATCCATTAGACGTATATTTTTTACAATACACCTTGCGGAGATAAAACATTTCTGCTTTTCGGGTTTATAAATTACATTTAACAAAGTGATGAGCCTCTACTGTTTAAAATCATCTTCTAGTTTATTTATATTCTTATTTCTATTTCCCCTACACATGTTCACAATTTCAGCTTCTATTTCTCCCTACACATGTTCACAATTTCAGCTTCTATTTCTCTCCACACATGTTCACAATTTCAGCTTCTATTTCCCATGCACATGTTCACAATGTCAGCTTCTATTTCCCCCTACACATGTTCACAATGTCAGCTTCTATTTCCTCCCACACATCTTCACAATGTCAGGTTCTATTTCTCCCCACACATGTTTACAATTTCAGCTTCTATTTCCCCCTGCACATGTTCACAATGTCAGCTTCTATTTCCTCCCACACATGTTCACAATGTCAGCTTCTATTTTCTCCCCACCCATGTTCCCAATTTCAGCTTCTATTTCCTCCCACACATGTTAACAATGTCAGGTTCTATTTCTCCCCACACATGTTCACAATTTCAGCTTCTATTTCCTCCCACACATGCTCACAATGTCAGCTTCTATTTCCCCTACACATGTTCACAATTTCAGCTTCTATTTCTCCCTACACATGTTCACAATTTCAGCTTCTATTTCTCCCCACACATGTTCACAATTTCAGCTTCTATTTCCCATGCACATGTTCACAATGTCAGCTTCTATTTCCCCTCTACACATGTTCACAATGTCAGCTTCTATTTCCTCCCACACATCTTCACAATGTCAGGTTCTATTTCTCCCCACACATGTTTACAATTTCAGCTTCTATTTCCCCCTGCACATGTTCACAATGTCAGCTTCTATTTCCTCCCACACATGTTCACAATTTCAGCTTCTATTTTCTCCCCGCCCATGTTCCCAATTTCAGCTTCTATTTCCTCCCACACATGTTCACAATGTCAGCTTCTATTTCCTCCCACACATGTTCACAATTTCAGCTTCTATTTCCTCCCACACATCTTCACAATTTCAGCTTCTATTTCCTCCCACACATGTTCACAATTTCAGCTTCTTTTTCTCCCCACACATGTTCACAATGTCAGCTTCTATTTCCTCCCACACATGTTCACAATTTCAGCTTCTATTTCCTCCCACACATGTTCACAATGTCAGCCTCTATTTCCTCCCACACATGTTCACAATGTCAGCTTCTATTTCCTCCCACACATGTTCACAATGTCAGCTTCTATTTCCTCCCACACATGTTTACAATTTCAGCTTCTATTTCCTCCCACACATGTTCACAATGTCAGCTTCTATTTCCTCCCTCACATGTTCACAAGGTCAGCTTCTATTTCTCCCCACACATGTTTACAATTTCAGCTTCTATTTCCTCCCACACATGTTCACAATTTCAGCTTCTATTTCCTCCCACACATGTTCACAATGTCAGCTTCCATTTCCTCCCACACATGTTCATAATTTCAGATACAGTTTCCTCCCACTCATACGATCACAATGTCAGCTTCTATTTCCTCCCACACATGTTCATAATGTCAGCTTCTATTTCCTCCTACACATGTGCACAATTTCAGCTTCTATTTCCTCCCACACATGTTCACAATGTGGGCTTCTATTTCCCCCTACACATGTTCACAATGTCAGCTTCTATTTCCCCTCTACACATGCTCACAATGTCAGCTTCTATTCCCCCCCTACACATGCTCACAATGTCAGCTTCTATTTCTCCCCACACATGTTCACAATTTCAGCTTCTATTTCCTCCCACACATGCTCACAATGTCAGCTTCTATTTCCCCTACACATGTTCACAATTTCAGCTTCTATTTCTCCCTACACATGTTCACAATTTCAGCTTCTATTTCTCCCCACACATGTTCACAATTTCAGCTTCTATTTCCCATGCACATGTTCACAATGTCAGCTTCTATTTCCCCTCTACACATGTTCACAATGTCAGCTTCTATTTCCTCCCACACATCTTCACAATGTCAGGTTCTATTTCTCCCCACACGTGTTTACAATTTCAGCTTCTATTTCCCCCTGCACATGTTCACAATGTCAGCTTCTATTTCCTCCCACACATGTTCACAATGTCAGCTTCTATTTTCTCCCCGCCCATGTTCCCAATTTCAGCTTCTATTTCCTCCCACACATGTTCACAATGTCAGCTTCTATTTCCTCCCACACATGTTCACAATTTCAGCTTCTATTTCCTCCCACACATGTTCACAATGTCAGCTTCTATTTCCTCCCACACATGTTCACAATGTCAGCTTCTTTTTCTCCCCACACATGTTCACAATGTCAGCTTCTATTTCCTCCCACACATGTTCACAATTTCAGCTTCTATTTCCTCCCACACATGTTCACAATGTCAGCTTCTATTTCCTCCCACACATGTTCACAATGTCAGCTTCTATTTCCTCCCACACATGTTCACAATTTCAGCTTCTATTTCCTCCCACACATGTTCACAATGTCAGCTTCTATTTCCTCCCACACATGTTCACAAGGTCAGCTTCTATTTCTCCCCACACATGTTTACAATTTCAGCTTCTATTTCCTCCCACACATGTTCACAATTTCAGCTTCTATTTCCTCCCACACATGTTCACAATGTCAGCTTCCATTTCCTCCCACACATGTTCATAATTTCAGATACAGTTTCCTCCCACTCATACGATCACAATGTCAGCTTCTATTTCCTCCCACACATGTGCACAATTTCAGCTTCTATTTCCTCCTACACATGTGCACAATTTCAGCTTCTATTTCCTCCCACACATGTTCACAATGTGGGCTTCTATTTCCCCCTACACATGTTCACAATGTCAGCTTCTATTTCCCCTCTACACATGCTCACAATGTCAGCTTCTATTCCCCCCCTACACATGCTCACAATGTCAGCTTCTATTTCTCCCCACACATGTTCACTATTTCAGGCGGGGCCAGGCTGAACGGATTCACTGTGTCTGTAAGAACCTCGTCTGGGGCTTATACTACATGCTATCAGAATTCCACGACCAGTACTGACGGTCCGGGAGACGTCATCAATGAGAAATGTACCAGTCCAGTTCTTGGAAATACGGTCAAGATTTCCCTGTCATCTAACGAACCTCTTACGCTTTGTGAATTCCTTCTTTATGGTGAGTTCGATAGCCCAGAGAAAGGTACATGTCCAACAAGACTATGTTGTTCAAATACCTCTTTGAAACAATGTAATCCATGATCTTGTGTCCTTTCGAAAATTGAAGATTATAAACATTAGGTATAGGAATTTCCATGTGCAACAGTCATGAGCGTAGTCAACAGAAAAAGACCGTAAACAATGCCAGAGTGTGACCAACAGAAAAAGACCGTAAACAATGCCAGAGTGTGACCAACAGAAAAAGGCTGTAAACAGTGCCAGAGTGTGACCAACTGAAAAAGACTGTAAACAGTGCCAGAGTGTGACCAGCGATAAAGACTGTACACAGTGCCAGAATGTGACCAACAGAAAAAGACTGTAAACAGTGCCAGTGTGTGACCAACAGATAAAGACCGTAAACAGTGCCAGAGTGTGACCAACAGAAAAAGGCCTTAAAAAGTGTCAGAGTGTGATCAGCAGAGAAAGAGCGAGTTAGTGCGTGCTTAGGGTTTAAGGTCGTACTAAACAATTTGTCAGTCATATGACGACGAATGAATCCTTAGAGTACATGTAATGTGTCTCCTTGTTGCAGGACGGATTTTCACCACTCTTTTATCTAGTGCTGCTTCACTGGGACGACTTACCGAAGGCAATTAAACCGCCCCGCCCGAGCTATTATAATGATACGGGTCAACCAGTTGTTGCCTCCTTCATGCTGAACGCCAAGCGATGAAGTGACAACTTTTTCTTTTAGTCTTAGGTGTGACTCGACACAGGATTGACCCTGGATCTTCCGCTCAACAGATAAAGATCGAAACAGTGTGAGAGTGTTCTCAACCGATAAAGATCGTAAAGAGTGTGGGAGTGTTCTCAATAGATAAAGATCGTTAACCGTGTGGGACTGTGGTCAACCGATGAACAGTAAGAGTGATCAACAGATAAAAGCCGTAAACAGTGTGAGAGTATGGTCAACCGATAAAGACCGCGGACAGTGTGCGAGTGCTCTCAACAGATAAAGATCGTTAACGTGTGGTGTAGTGCTTTCCAAAGATAAAGATCGTAAACAGTGTGCGAGTGCTTTCAACAGATAAAGATCAAAACAGTGTGAGAGTGTTCTCAACAGATAAACATCGTAAACTGTGTGCGAGTGCTTTCAACAGATAAAGATCAAAACAGTGTGAGAGTGTTCTCAACAGATAAAGATCAAAACAGTGTGAGAGTGCTTTCAACAGACGAAGGCCGTTAAGAACGCAAGAATGTGATCAACAAATAAAGAGCAACTGCCTATATCACTTTATACATCAGAATAGTGTAGGGCTGCCGTCAAAACTACAGCTTAAAACCCAGGAGTACGAAGTTCGAGAACAATTAAATAAATAAGTGTTTTTAAAGAGTATTATGTGGACAATTAGCCAGAAGCTTTGTTTCTGTTGGAGTACATTACGTTATCGCAATTCCTTTGTCTGATTACATGTACCCCAGAGTGTGTAGATGGACGATACGGTGAGACGTGTGACAGACAATGTGTGACGACTACAGCATGTCTCAGGTGTGACACAGCGGGGACAAAATGTGCAGGTAAGATAAAGACCGTGTAAACTTACATATTCCCAAAACGTACAACTAACTAAATATATATACTGCGAATAAAGAATTTCAAGAAACAAATTAAATTACAGGTAAGCCTGACAGTAACTTTATGTATAGATTAAAAGAAGATTTATATAAAATAGACCAACGTTCTGGTCTATTTGTATGTAACGCAGTTTATAAATTAGTGGATTCAAATCCTCGGGTGCACGGTCCATTACGTTGATACCACTCCGCAGCATTTTTCCATAGTTTTACCTAAGTTTATCACTACAAAACAGAGTTAAACATGATAAGACATCTTGATTTCTCCAGAATGTGTCCCAGGTCGTTATGGTGAACATTGCCAGAGCCAGTGTGGAAAGTGCTATGACAGCAGAGGCTGTGATAAACAGACCGGAGAATGTCCCGTGGTTGATGGGATACGATGCCAGGCTGGCTACACAGGCGATCGTTGTTTAGCCCGTAAGTATTACTCAAAAATGTCTTATTAACAGAAAAGGATCAATGTCTTAAGACGTTTCGTAATTTTCGAAATGTTTTTACCACATATGCATTCAGTCTGATGGTTGCTGACTGAATATATGTTATATCTCGACGGGATATTCACCGCGGTGCATGCCGGGATACACGGGAACCAGATGTGATACAAGAAATATTTATTTATTTATTCTATTGGTGTTTTACGCCGTACTCAAGAATATTTCACTTATACAAAGGCGGCCAGCATTATGGTGGGTGGAAACCAGGCAGAGCGCGGGAGATACCCACGACCATCCGCAGGTTGCTGAGGACCTTTCCACTTCCCACAGGGTTCGGGTATATTAAATAAAATATCCATTTTATTTTGACAATTAACAAACCTAAAGATATCATATGGCTTAGGGCAAGAGTGAAAATGTCAGGGCTGTATGTACAAGCCTACCCAGGTTGATTCTTTTTGGCATATGCAAGGTGACGCCTTGTGGAGAACGATGGGGAGGGCGGGAGGGCGTCTAAATTTCCCCCCTAAATAAGAAACGAAGGTTTAGCCCTCTTTAACAGAATAATGGGGACAATAACTTCCTAAGTCTTTCTACATACACATTCAAACAGTTCTGATCCGGTAGACGTAATCTTAGAGTTGCATACGCAAGTAAAATTTCAATCTTAATAATTTCACAGAGGAAGTTTTACCTGAACATCGGGGAATGAGAGCAGGGTGGATGAATCCCTGAGGTTCAGTCGTGTTAAATATAAACAGTCCAATAGCCCCAGATTATTTTCGGACACTGATTTGGTGACGAGGATGGCTGAATCTCTTCTTCCACCACCTCCTTTTCTAGCCATTCCGTGAGACCGACCCGTACCGTGGATGCGCTGGTATGACAGTTTTCAAACTTATCTTAGCGCCACTAAACAGCGATGACGTGTCTGCGGCTCGGAAAAGTGTTATTCTCATACCCTGCCTTGGAATTGAAGGACATTGTATCATGTCTGCCAAGGGAAACACAGACCTGTGTGAAAGCCCAGCAGGTGCTTTGAACAGGTCATCAAAAAAAAATACGCTATGACACAAAGTCACCGTTACCGGGAAAGAGCCCACTGACCTGGGGAAACAACTTTTCAGTACACAGCTACACCCCGAAACATAGCCTCTGCCTCTAAATTTTGAATCCTTGACAATGAGATGATACGTGATTACATTACGGCGAAAACCAGCACCACACGGATACGTAAACGCTTACGTACGAAACCAGACACTTGATAGAGCGGTCACACTTGTCCCACAAACTGAAATGGCCATTACAGAGTAAAAAAAACATTCAAGGTGGCTCGATGACTTCACACTCAGTCAAATGAAAGTTGATCATGGGAATTTAAACCCAACAGTTCAGGGTTTTAAACATCGGTCACACCAGCGTCGACATCAACAACGTGACAACAAAGTGACAACAAAAAAAGCGTCTTATCAGCACAAGAAGCGCTGTCCTAACTGTGGTCTTTCTAACACAAAACTCGCAGTCAAAAATGTTCAGTGAATACGAAAACTGTGATTCTTGTGGACGGGGTGGCCATTTTGGATTTATGTGTAGATCAACAAAACAGATAAAAATGTTAGCCCTGAAGATAAGACAAATATCTCAGTCTACTCTGTGTCTTCACGTCAAAGTACATTTAAGCACTGCTGTGTGAAAATTAATGGTCACATCCCTGTCGCTGAGATCCTGTCTACAACAATGGCCACATCCCTGTCCCCGAAAACCTGATAACCTACAACAATGGCCACATCCCTGTCCATGAGAACCTGGTAACCTGCAACAATGTCCAAACCCCTGTTCCTGAGATCCTGTTAACCTACAACAATGTCCAAACCCCTGTCCCTGAGAACCTGATAACCTACAACAATGTCCAAACCCCTGTCCCTGAGAACCTGTTAACCTACAACAATGTCCAAACCCCTGTCCCTGAGAACCTGTTAACCTACAACAATGGCCACATCCCTGTCCATGAGAACCTGTTAACCTACAACAATGGCCACATCCCCGTCCATGAGAACCTGCTAACCTACAACAATGGCCACATCCCTGTCCATGAGAACCTGTTAACCTACAACAATGGTCACATCCCTGTCCATGAGAACCTACAACAATGGCCACATCCCTGTCCATGAGAAACTGTTAACCTACAACAATGGCCACACCCCTTTCCCTGAGATCCTGTCTACAACAATGGCCACATCCATGTCCCTCAGATGCTGTCTACAACAATGGCCACACCCCTGTCCCTCAGATCCTGTTAACCTACAACAATGGCCATTCCCTGTCCCTCAGATCCTTTCTACAACAATGGCCACATCCCTGTCCCTGAGATTCTGTCTACAACAATGGCCACATCCCTGTCCCTGAGATCCTGTTAACCTACAACAATGGCCACACCCCTCTCCCTGAGATCCTGTTAATCTACAACAATGGCCGCACCCCTGTCCATGAGAACCTGTCTACAATAATGGCCACATCCCTGTCCCCAAGAACCTGTTAATCTACAACAATGGCCACAACCCTGTCCTTAAGAACCTTTTAATCTACAACAATGGTAACATCCCTTCCGCTGAGAACCTGTTAATGTACAACAATGGTAACATCCCTGTCCACAAGAACCTCTTAACCTACAACAATTGTCACATTCCTGTCCCCGAGAACCTGTTAACCTACAACAATTGTCACTTTCCTGTCCCCGAGAACCTGTTAACCTACAACAATTGTCACTTTCCTGTCCCCGAGAACCTGTTAACCTACAACAATTGTCACATTCCTGTCCCCGAGAACCTGTTAACCTACAACAATTGTCACATTCCTGTCCCCGAGAACCTGTTAACCTACAACAATTGTCACATTCCTGTCCCCGAGAACCTGTTAACCTACAACAATGGCCACATTCCTGTCCCCGAGAACCTGTTAACCTACAACAATGGCCACACCCCTGTCCCTGAGAACCTGTTAACCTACAACAATGGCCACATCCCTGTCTCCGAGAACCTGTTAACCTACAACAATGGCCACACCTCTGTTCTCGGTGATGTTAATCTGAACTCTAATATGACGCTCAAATTCTGAAGAACTTTCTCTTTTACGTCAGAAGAAGGACACCAGTCTAATGGGAATTGATCTCTATAAGCAGTTAGGCTTTAAAGTCACCCATATTGACAATCTTACACAGGCTGTGGATATTCCGCCTCGATTTTCTCAAGTTATCACCAGTTTTGGAAAGGCAACTAAATACAAACACCGTCAAACTGCTGGCCCGTCCGTTCAACTTGTGTCACATAATCTGAGGCGACTTCCCTTGTCTGTGTGCTCAACGCTTTCAGCAGAACTTAAGCCTTCAGAGGAATCTGGAATCATCCAAAAAACTTATCGCTATGGATTTCATTGGAAACAGAGACCCGCCCAGATACTTACAGTATTCTTGATTTTACTGATGAGAGGCTTAGTCAATTTCTTAAATTTATGAAATAAATCAATGATCAAATTTAGGGAAGAAATCTAAAGCAAAAAGCACCCGAGCGATGCCGAGTGTCAAACCTACTTTACTACTTGTTACTTTCAGCATGTACTGACGGAATGTGGGGCGCGGACTGCCTTAAGGCTTGTGGCAGCTGTTTCAATGGGACCATCTGTACGAAGACCTCCGGGGAATGCCCTGTTACTGAAGGGAATCCCCCTTGTTCAGTTGGTTACGGATACACAGACAAAACGTGTCGTACACGTGAGTAAAAGCAAACAAACAACCAAGCGAGTTCACTCAAACTTGGGTCAAACGGTAGATGCCGTAAATTCGATATCTCTTTCTTATTAATTGACGCGGTTGGGTTTTATGTCGCGTCTCAAATTGTGAATGCTTTCAAGTTTTGGCATTTTCTCTAAAGAGGAACGGTTATGAACGAATCGTTTTTGCTGTGATACTTAACTAGCTCCTCAGTAATATTTTATCATAGAACTGACAAGTGCGTATTAACATGTTTGTGTTTACTCCAGCCTTTTTTTTTTGTTTTTATCCTGTGAGAGACTGATTCTTTATAGTTTCGGGTTAAGACTATGGTGTATGGCGAAGGCATCTTCTAGTTAGTACATTTATGGTATCCCATATCAACTATATGAGGAAAAATGATAAAAATGGTGGATATGGCATTTGGTCCTGTGTCATTATTTATTTATTGGATTGGTGTTTTACGCCGAACTCGCAGTTCGGACAGGCCCCGGTGGAAACCGACGATCATCCGCAGGTTGCTGACAGATCTTCCCACGTTTGGCAGGAGACGAAGCCAGCATGTTGGACGAACTCACAGCGACCGTGTTTTTAAATGGAAGTTGCAGAGAAAACATAAATATGCTGAATGCAGACAGTTATGTCCCATTGCTTGCTCCTTGGGAACAATACAAAAAAATAAAGCATTGGAAACGTGACTTAAATAAAAAAAAACAGAAAAAAACCATCATTAAGCAGACAAACAAAATATGAATCTGAAAATATGTATAATTTTTTTACACTAAATTAAAAGCAAGACCAACGATATTTGACGGAGTTTCTTGTGCTTCTAGGTCCTTTCTCATGAACATAAGACCCACATTTCTCTAACATCATTTGTAATGTGAACTATAAAATAACTAAGTTGTAAACCGGACGTGACGCATGAGGTGGTTCAACAACATAATGCTAATATCAGCACACACTGTGTGGTGAGAAGGTAGAGGTATGATATTGCTAGATGAAAGATCAGGGCTGGAAAGTAGAAGTCACTCGACGATTTCGCAATATACCTATGCGAGTTCAAGAGAACCGTTCACGCCATGGGAGCTCTCAAGTGAATGCAGACTTATGATTGTAAGTGTGTGTTCCGCTCCCTACACTCTCTGTAGTGAAGACAGAAATTTTAATTCCACCTGACCTACATGGTCTTGTTTAGCTTTTATCCTTAACAAATATCACGAGTAGCCAGTGCATGTTTCCGTACGCATCTAGTATAAAGCAAGGATCACATTTTTGTTTGTAATCATTTCCGCCACAAATGTCCTGTGTGGAGCGGAGCATGGGCACTGTCTGTAAAACCGTCATTTTGATTGATTGTATAATCATTATTAGGAAAACTAATACTGGAATTTTTTTTATAAGCAGCGTACACCTTGTGCAGATGGGGTCCTGACTGTAAGGAGAGCTGCGGTCAGTGTAATAGCGGAGCTGTCTGTGACAGGATCAGTGGGGAATGTCCCCCGGGAAATCCCCGCTGTGCCACAGGACACACAGGACACACAGGACTCCACTGTACCCGTAAGTAGATTGTTCATTACTACCCAAGAACTGTCCCCCGGGAAATGCCCGCTGTGCCAAGGGACAAAGGACTTCACTGTCCCATAAGTATGTTTTTCGCCACCGTCTAAGAACTGTACCCCGGGAATCCTCGTTGTGTCTAAGAGCACACAGAATTTCAGTGTACACATAAGTACGTTGTTAGTCACTGTCTAAGAACTGTACCCTGGGGAATCCTCGCTGTGTCAAAGAGCACACAGAATTTCACTGTCCCCGTAAGTACGTTGTTCGCTACAGCCTTAGAACTGTGCCCCGGGAAATCCCCGCTGTGCCACAGGACACACAGAAGTTCACTGTATCTGTAAGTACGTTGTTCGCCACAGTCTAAGAACCGAATTAGGAATCGTTTTTTTTTTTGGTCAGTCAGAATTATGTTAATTAGATGTGTCTAGGTCATGAAATCAGTATTTGCCCGTTGTTTTAGCAGAAGGACAAGTAGAAAAAGTTTTCAGCCCTCTGCATGAAGAGTAGATTGCTAATATAGGCCTGTTTGTGTGCGATGTGTTATGACTTAGGCTTTTTGTACCAACGGGCCGTAGGACCAGATTTGTGAATTCCCAGACAAGTTCTTAATACATGTAGTAATAACTTTTAAATTTTATTTATTTATTTACATATTTATTTATTAAATTAGGGGCCTCTGTGGCTCAATTAAGTAGCGCGCTAGCGCAGCGTAATGACCCAGAAGCTTCTCACCAATGCGGTCGCTGTGAGTTGAAGTTAAGCTCACGCTGGCGTCCTCTCCGGGCGTAAGTGAAAAGTCTGCCAGCAGCCAGCGGATGGTCGTGGCTTTCCCTCGGGCTCCGCCCGGTTTCCTCCCACCGTAATGCTGGCCGCCGTCGTATAACTGAAATATTCTTGAGTACAGCGTAAAACACCAATCAAATAAATAATTAAATAAGTTTATTAAATTGGATCTAAGCCTCAGCTATTTTCGCTATGTATAAGGACGATGATTACATTAGGATTTAATTTTCGTTGACTTACCCCTTATTACAAGGTTGGCCACACATTAGGTATCTAGTGTTTAGTCGTATTAGGAATTAGTAGTTTTAAATGTATGGAAATATAGACCACCATTACAACCTTATTTTCATTTCAGCATGTGACCCTGGCACGTGGGGAAATAAATGTTCATTCATCTGTGGTGAGAACTGTATCAGGACCACCTGTAAGGCTACCACTGGTGCCTGTGTGGGAGGGTGTACTTCTGGTTACACAGGGGAACGCTGTAACACAGGTAATATACTCAGGGTCGTGAGAAGATAACTGTGTGTTCGCCAGTGGTAAGAACTGTATCAGCCCCGCCTGTAATGTTACCACTGGTGTCTGAGGGGGAATGTACATGTACTTCTGGTTACACAGGGGAACGCTGTAACTCAGTTAATATACCAAGGGCTGTGGGAAGACAACTGTTTGTTAGCCTGTGGTAAGAACTGTATCAGTAGTACCTGTAACGTTATCACTGGTGTGTGAGGGAGGGTGTACTTCTTGTTACACAGGGGAACTCTGTAACACAAGTAATATACTCAGGGTCGTGAGAAGATAACTGTGTGTTCGCCTGTAGTAAGAACTGTATCAGTCCCCCTGTGAGGTTACCACTGGTGTCTGTGCTGGAGGATGTACTTCTGGGAACGGGGCAACACCGGTAATATACCCAGGGTTACGGAGAAATAAATGTTATTCACCTGTGGTGAGAATTGTTTCAGTTCCACCTGTAACGTTTCCACTTGAGTTTGTGAGGGAGGATGTAACTCTAGTTGTTGTGAGGAGGTGGGATGGTTGTGATACAGACAACATTGGCGCAGTCATTGGGAGATAACTGTGAAGTCAGGGGTAGATGGCTGTGAAAGATATGGGATGTTGACAAAACAATCACGTCAGTCTACAGGGTAACCAATTTTAAAACACGATGTCTGACCAAGATACCCGAAAAAGTGCTCTTTGCTGTTTGCTCGCTATTGAAATCTTTTTACTCACCATGAGTGTGATGAAGGTAACTTGCACTAATTCGTGAAGTAGCTGTCGTGAAATGAGGTGAAATCTACAGCGTTGTCGAGAAAAAACCAGGCACATTTCTGTGACGAGTAAAAAAGAAACAATGAGGCTAAAATACAGACATCCGCTCCAACACGGGGGGATTTCCACCAGACGTTAATAATATTAAATATACATTACTTACATTTCATATGTTGATTTGGGACTTTTCTTGTTTTATCCATAGTTCATGAATGTCTGTATTTTGTTTGATATAATATAGTATGCATGCGGTATACGAGTCGCTGACTTAGTTTTGCAGACACCTGTCACTTTTCGTGTTTATGTCCGTCGTATCATAGCAAGAGGAGGCCATTTGGTCTAATTCTACAGTTAATATCAAAAGGGCTGATATTTGAGTTGCGGTCTTTAGGATGTGGAAATCTTGTACACACCTTGCAATCTTGCACAATCATGTTGCTGTGTACAAAGCCATTAACATTCACTATACTATCTCCACACACAGGAACACTGGGTTACGACAAAATACACCCCCTGAACACATAAGCCAGTGAATATAAGATAGGGCCTGTGCTCTTCCTGTATTGCCTGTTTATTTCGAAACATCACGCCCTGCTTTAAATGGTAATATCTACCGAACGTTAAAAAATGTTACTATCAACTCATAACGACACAGATATAGGTAACAATGGGGAGAGTTTATCGCTATATGCGTTGGAACCAACAATAATTACCAGTAGAACAACATCAGTCTTATTGATGCCCAAATTGACATGGAGAGACATGGTAGTAATGTATGCTATAGATCTGTGTCAGTATTACTGTACATTGAACATCATATCCCATAGAATTAAGCATTGTATACAGTTACATTGTGGAGATCTGGAGCAATTTCAAAGTGGATTGACAATGTCAGCTAACAAACGAATTTATCGTTGGCCTGTGACAAAATGGTACGTGTATTAATAATGCAAAACGAAAAGAGAAATCAATAACCCGAATAAGGTTTTACAAAAAATACTGGTATTCATACAGTACACGTAATTGTCTCACACAGATGTTACCGGCGTCTTGTCACGTGTTGTTGTTGTAAGCTACAGAACCATAATGATATAGAACTCTTTTCAAAAGAAGGCACAAAAACATATTGATTGGTACATTGTCCATTTACACGTGTAACCTTTATGTGCGAGTCAAATGGGGCCCACGATCGCGATTGTAACTTCAAATATTTACATTTTCGTCCCAAATCTTTTGTAGAAGGGCGAAACTTTTTTTTTACAGTCAGTTGTAAACTCAGTTATAGACTCTGCAATAGTCTGTAGGTATAATCTCTTTATGCAAAGCGGGCCGTTTGTCATGGTACAACTGAAGAGAACAAGTCTGCCATCTCACCACGATTGAACTGACGACGGTGTACACTTGTCTAATCAATGTACACAATCTCACCAGGACTGAACTAACGACGGTGAGCACTTGTCTGATGATTGTACACAATCTCACCAGGACTGAACTGACGACGGTGAGCACTTGTCTGATGATTGTACACAATCTCACCAGGACTGAACTGACGACGGTGAGCACTTGTCTGATGAATGTACTGTAACAGAGCAACTAGGAAGCCAATCTGTTTGAGGTGTCATTGTAGCCTTGACTTCTCTATTTCTAACTCTTGTATAGCCTTCTGTATAGCACTCTGGGAAGCATCAGAATCAGCATTTTAAAGAACAGCAGATTTCCATTAGCAGAATGAGCACTACTAATTGTCACTGGTCGCCGCCTGGACCAGACATCAAACGGTTCGGGGTGTTTTGGCTAACCTGCACGCAGCGCCAAATGTAACAGAGACAGCGGAAGCCAATCTGTTTGAGGTGTCTTTGTAGCCTTTATTAGGAAAACACTTAAAGAATGAACAAACAAAGGAAACATACATTAAGTACACTGGACGAAACATGCTGCCTGGTGTAGTTATTTACTACTTATAATGTACACAGTAATGTCGCTAAAGAGGTAGATACTCAGTACATACAAATACCTTTATTACAAATAAGCAATAATATTTCCCCTCACATCCGCCAAGGAATGATTCAAACTGTCAAGTGGTGTTCATATGATGTATCGTACTTAACACACTGGGCCTGTGAACAAGTAACACATACTCTACTATCAGCTGCAGACAACAACTGCATGTACATGTGCGTATTTAACAAGACACAGACTATGAACAAATAAATAGAGAAGTATCAGAACTTACATGAAGAAAATACAAAACTAACAATAAACGCTGACAAAAGGGAAATGGACGGAGAGTTCTCGTCCATAATTAAATTAATACTATATTGAGTCTAATATCATTAACAGACCCCATAGTTTGATTTGCGCAAGTATAACTGTCGACAATTATTAAAAACTGCCAGTGAAACAGAAGTTTCTGTAAGTAAAACCTATCGACATCTAAATTTACTTCACAAATCAAACCGGAGGGCAGCGTGCTGCAAAACTATAAGCGCACGTGTGCACATCACCGTGTACAAACACAATCTGTTAGGGCCGCAGAGTAACAGATCTGGCTCATAATATACATGTGACAACACCTAGTCACCGTGACAGTTATTCGGGCGGCTCTAACATCCAGAAAACCCATCGTTTTCGACTATGCTGCGACAATGATCACGAACCGCATGTTCTTCTGCGCCCCCATGACATTACATGACTCTGACATCATCTTACGCAAGGGAAATAACTCTGCCCGTCACAGTACGCAAGCCCCCCAGGGCTGAACTGACGATGTTGAGCTCTTTTCTGATGAATGTACACAATCTCACCAGGACTGGGCTGACGACGGTGAGCACTGGTCTGATGAAAGAACACAATCTCAGCAGAACTAAACTGACGACGGTGAGCACTTGTCTGATGAATGTACACCATTTTCTGTTTGCGTACATTCATAATATCCATTGCCAATGATCGCAAGATTTCAAGTTTATGAATGAGTTCTGGGAGACAATCTGGTGTAGTAAGATTGACGCTAGATAGACGGGGCTAAATACATACTATCTTCATTATGATTTTAGGGCTCGTCATTGACCGTACTGGCACGATCGTCGGCGCTGTGTCCTCTGTTGCTGTCACAGCTGTTTTGTTTACCGCCATGATTCTCGTCCTGTAAGTGAAGAGCGAAACCAAATTTTTATTTTACATCCTTGCACCAATACATCTCTAAACTTATACAAGTCCATTTGCAAGCTTAATCCCCCAGTTCAGTTTATTATCACAGTGGTAAGTTATAAATATATATTACTCATGTTAAAGGCAGTAAGTCGTAACATTTTTTTATTTAGTGAGTTATTTGGGTAAATATTTTGTCAGTATTTACGCCTTACATACTCGTGAATATTTCACTTTCATGAAGCCATTACACCTCTCGACCAGCGAGTCGCCAAGTAATATATACATGGACAGTAAATAGCTGATGTACATTTCGATGTATTGGAATCCTTTTTTAAACTCTATTTAATAAACAGACGCGACAGGAGAAGACGTCAGTCTGGTTCCCAAGAGGTAGCTGTGACCCCAGCGAGGAATACTGGCGTCACTCCAGAAGGTACCCCACCCTGAGACACCAAATCATGGACATAACCACGACCTGAACACGTACTACAACATGGCGGCCGAGTTGGAGCCTCCTTATGAGGCTGTCACTGAGAATGAGTACGACAAGGTGCGCTTCTCTCCTATGGACACTGACACCAACTACTCCAGCCTGAAGTGATGTGTCTACGCAGTGAAAATAGTACCGTCAACGGAACACTGGTAATGAGTGTCCATGCAAACGACAATAAATCCTTTCTTTCAGAGGCGTTTAGGGGTAAAGATTACGTACATGTATGACAGCCGCTTGGCTTATTTCTTAAAACCGTTTGATGCCATAATGAAATTAATTCTAATTATAATTATTCAGCCAATGAAACTACAGGAGATATAAGATAAGGTGACCATTTTTACAAAGACTTTCCATAACTGCAGTACATTACAATCGTTCAGGCGTGTGTTGTTACTATATTTGATCAAGGACGAATATCTATTATGTTTCTGAATTCCCACGTTCGGCCTTGTCACAATGTCACTGCCGCGATGATTTATACCCAGTGGTTATATACTTGTCCATCTCTGTCACATGTCAAACTGTTATATACTTGTCCATCTCTGTCACATATCAAACTGTTATATACTTGTCCATCTCTGTCACATATCAAACTGTTATATACTTGTCCATCTCTGTCACATATCAAACTGTTATATACTTGTCCGGCTCTGTCACATATCAAACTGTTATATACTTGTCCATCTCTGTCACATATCAAACTGTTATATACTTGTACAGCTCTGTCACATATCAAACTGTTATATACTTGTCCAGCTCTGTCACATTTACATATGTTACTGTCGAGTATATGTCTTCATTCCTATCTCACAAAACGTTTAAAATGTATGTAGATAAATGGGTACATGTACCTCATATGTTATATTTAAATGTATCATTAAAGAAGTCGTTTTTGTTAAGTATTCCGGTTGCAGTGTTTGTGTTTTCTTCACTTTATATGTGAGCTTCATGTACAGGAGAATGTCCGCATATACAATGATCTACAAACAGCCACTTTATTTCACAATTATCAATGCTCTCAAATGCTACCTATCTTGAACACAAGACTAAGCCATGTTGATGTAACTGATGTGTGCGGACGTATTTAGTATATGGTTTCAACAACGGCAAACGGACAAGGCTCCAGTGCAGGACGCATGGATTTATGGATACATGGATGACCCTGAGCATGAGCTGTCTTCCGCCCATACACACCACATCCGTTATGACAGTACAGAAAGTCTTTGGTAATCGGCTAAAAGCTTTAATTATATAAACCCAACAGTGAGAAGGAATCTTGCAAACCGGCGTGAAAAAGCAGTAGTTCTGGTCTTTACACGCAGCACAACTATCACAACTATTACACCACGGTGAACTGCTCCCGGCAATGTGAGTGCTGCACAGACAGGCTGTATATGGCAGTTGACAGGCTGTATATCGCAGTTGACAGGCTATATATGACATTTGTCCGTGTGTATATGGCAGTTGACAGGCTGTATATGGCAGTTGACAGGCTGTACTTGGCAGTTGACAGGCTGTGTATGGCAGTTGGCAGGCTGTATATGGCAGTTGACAGGCTGTACATGGTAGTTGACAGGCTCTGTATGGCAGTTGACAGGCTGTACATGGCAGTTGACAGGCTGTATATGACAGTTGGCAGGCTGTACATGGCAGTTGACAGGATGTGTATGGCAGTTGACAGGCTGTATATGGCAGTTGATAGGATGTGTATGGCAGTTGGCAGGCTTGTATATGGCAGTTGTCAGGCTGTATATGGCAGTTGGCAGGCTGTATATGGCAGTTGACAGGCTGTGTATGGCAGTTGACAGGCTATATATGACATTTGTCCGTGTGTATATGGCAGTTGACACCCTGCCTGTGACTTGACAGGCTCTGTATGGCAGTTGACAGGCTGTACATGATACTTGGCAGGCTCTGTATGGCAGTTGACAGGCTGGCAGGCTGTACATGGCAATTGACAGGCTGTATATGGCAGTTGGTAGGCTGTACATGGCAGTTGATAGGATGTGTATGGCAGTTGGCAGGCTTGTATATGGCAGTTGGCAGGCTGTATATGGCAGTTGGCAGGCTGTACATGGCAGTTGACAGGCTGTGTATGGCAGTTGACAGGCTATATATGACATTTGTCCGTGTGTATATGGTAGTTGACAGGCTGTATATGGCAGTTGACAGGCTATATATGACATTTGTCCGTGTGTATATGGCAGTTGACAGGCTATATATGACATTTGTCCGTGTGTATATGGCAGTTGACAGGCTGTGTATGGCAGTTGACAGGCTGTACATGGCAATTGACAGGCTGTGTATGGCAGTTGACAGGCTATGTATGACATTTGTCCGTGTGTATATGACAGTTGACACCCTGCCTGTGACTTGTCAGGCTCTATATGGCAGGCGACAGGCTGTACATTGCAATTGGCAGGCTGTATATGACATTTGTCCATGTGTATATGGCAGTTGACAGGCTGTATATGGCAGTTGACAGGCTATATATGACATTTGTCCGTGTATATATGGCAGTTCACAGGCTGTATATGGCAGTTCACAGGCTGTATATGGCATTTGTCAGGGTGTATATAAGAGTTGACAGGCTGTGTATGGCAGTTGACAGGCTATATATGACATTTATCAGGGTGTACATGACAGTTGACACCCTGTTTGTGACATTTGTCAGGTTCTATATGGCAGTCAACAAGCTGTATAGAACATTTGTGTATATGGCAGATGACAGGCTGTATATGGCTGTTGACAGGCTGTATATAGCAGTTGACAGGCTCTAAATGATATTTATCCGGGTCTATAGTTGGCAGTTGGCAGGCTGTATATGACAGTTGAAAACCTGTATATGGCTGTTGACAGGCTCTATATGACAGGCTCTATATATACAGGCTGTCGCTGGCAACTGACAGGCAAGGTGTATATGTTAGTTGCCAAGTTGTATATGGCAGTTCACAGGATGTACATAACAGTTGGCAGGCTCTATATGACAGTTGACAGGCTGTATGTGGCAGTTGATATTTGATTTTGATTTGATTGGTGTTTTACGCCGTACTCAAGAATATTTCACTTATACGACGGCGGCCGGCATTATGGTAGGTGGAAACCGGGGACAGCCCGGGGGAAACCCACGACCATCCGCAGGTTGCTGGCAGACCTTCCCACTTACGGTCGGAGAGGAAGCCAGCAAGGGCTTGAATTCACAGCGACCGCATTGGTGAGAGGCTCCTGGTCATTACGCTGCGCTAGCGCCCTAACCAACCGAGCCACGGAGGCCCTCATGTGCCAGCTGTCCGTATTTGACAGCCTGTATATGATAGTGAAGGAGCTGTGTGTGGCAGTTAAGGGGCTGTGTGTGGCAGTTGACAGCCTGTATATGGCAGTTAAAAACCAGTTGACAGGCTGTATATGGCAACTGACAGACTGTATATGGCAACTGACATGTTCCATATGGCAGTTGACAGCATGTATATGGCAGGTGACACCCCTTATGGGGCAGTTTACAGGCTGCATGTGACAGATGACAGGCTGTGTATGACAGCTGACAGGCTCTATATGACAGATGGCATGCCGTATATGGCCTCAGACAGCTTGTATATGGCAGTTGACAGCCTATGTATGGCAGTTGACAGCTTGTATGGGGCAGTTGACAGGCTGCATGTGGCAGATGACATCCTGTATATGACAGTTCACAGGCTGTATATGACAGTTGATATGCTGTATATGGCAGTTGACGGGCTGTAACTGGCAGGTAATAGCCTGTATATGGCAGTTGACACCCTGTATATGGCTGTTGACAGGCTGTATGTGGCAGTTGTCGGGCTGTGTATGACAGTTGACAGGCTGTATATGGCAGTTGGCAGCCTGTACATGATACTTGACAAGCTGTGCATGGCAGTTGTCAGGCTGTATATTTTAGCTGACTGGCTGTACACCATGCAGCAGCTCAATAATTTACACCACCCCAGGTACAGGGCTAGCTAGCTCTCCACTTCCTGATATTCAGCACTGGTATAGAAACGCTTTTCACAGGTTCTAAAGTTACTTTTGTCAATTTTGTGTGTTTAGATTTTTATTTTATAATACACTCTTGCCGCGAACAGCCTTATCTTTTGTGAATTGCTTGCTATAATTTATTTTCAACCATGCAACGCGCATGCGCAAACTTAACGCCGAACTATACAACGGGCTTATTGTTGTCCCATATTTTCCAGTGAAATGATATCGAATATCTCCCTGGGTTAAGGTATTACATTGTGTGCCTGTAAGTCTATGCGTCGAAACAGACATTTGCATACGAGCCGTCAAACAATAAGAAATTTACAGGTTAATAATCGCAAGATCAATTCCCAAAACGACGTATAACAGAAACCACTAAAGATCTAGGAAAGTGTGAAGTCCTACACTTATACAGTCGGTACAATTGTGGGTTATGTTTTGTGTATTAACCTGTGTGATCACATGACTGTGCAAGGGTGTAGGTTTCCTTTGGCGAAAATAGAAGTTTGACTTTGAAATCGTTTGACCTTGAAAAATTTATTTCATTTTTGTTTTACGCCCGACTCGGGAATATTTCACGACTATAGTACCATTAGAATAGACTGGCCAGGTGTTGTACGTATTCAGACATACTGCAGGCCTACATTCCTTGTCACTGGGTCAGTCAGCCAGCCAGCTAGTAATACAAGTACCTCTCAAAAGTGAGGTAAATAGGGCTTAAGTAGGAAGGTTTTCCAGTTACTATGTCACGGGAGGAGGCTTACACTGAGCTGTCCGATTTCCTCTACAAATAAAACTGATCGTTGCCACTTGAGTGAGATAATCTTGAGTACGACGGGAAACAGCAATCAAAATGTACAAATTCTCCCGGTCACTACACATAGAGGGAAAATAAGAAAATCTTGTTTTATGTCATATGTACGAGTAGTAAAGAATTGTTTGAAAAATGTTAGTACCCAACACGGAGACAATCCCAGCTTGAGCTGTTTCCATTCCAAAACGAGTCACTTTACAATGGTGACTCATAGTCAGTCAGGATTTATGGCATCTGGTCTGACATTTGCGACCTGTTACCTTATTGTCATGTTTGTGAACAAAGCATTTACCGTATTTGCAGTGAGAAAAAAACTCCTGTGGTGAAAGTACAATTGGACAGTAAAGTGTTGACATTGTGTCCTTGCTGGAGTGTTCACTTTGTGTCCTTTGCTGAAAAACTGACTTTGTGTTCTTGCTAAAGTGTCGACTTTGTCTTCTTGGTGAAATGTTGACTTTGTGTCCTTGTTGAAATGTTGACTTTGTATCCTTGCTGGAGTGTTGACTTTGTGTCCTTTCTGAAGTGTTGACTTTGTGTCCTTGTTGAAGTGCTGACACTGTGTCCTTGCAGAAGTGTTGACTTTATGTCCTTTGCTGAAGTGTTGACTTTGTGTCTTTGCTGAAGTGTTGACTTTGTGTCCTTATTGAAGAGTTGGCTTTGGGTCCTTATTGAAGTGTTGACTTTGTGTCCTTGGTGGAGTGGTGAGTTTGTGTCCTTTGCTGAAGTGTTGAGTTTGTGTCCTTTGTTACAGTGTTGAATTTGTGTCCTTGTTGAAGAGTTGAATTTGTGTCCTTGTTGAAGTGTTGATTTTGTGTAATTTGCTAAAGTGTTGAAATTGTGTCCTTGCTGTAGTTTTGAGTTTGTGTCCTTGTTAAAGTGTTTACTTTGTGTCCTTGCTGAAGTGTTGACTTTGTGTCCTTGTTGAGTGTTGACATTGTATCCTTGCTGAAGTGTTGAATTTATGTCCTTGTTGAGGTGTTGACATTGTATCCTTGCTGAAGTGTTGACTTTGTGTCCTTGCTGAAGGACTGACTTTCTGTCCTTGCTGAAGTCTTAACTTTGTGTCTTTGTTGAAGTGTTGCCTTTATTCCCTTGTTGAAGTGTTGACTTTGTATCCTTGCTGGAGTGTTGACTTTGTGTCCTTGCTGAAGTGTTGACTTTGTGTCCTTGTTGAAGTGTTGACATTGTGTCCTTGGTGGAGTGTTGAGTTTATGTCCTTTGCTGAAGTGTTTGACTTTGTGTCCTTGTTGAAATGTTGACTTTGTGTCCTTGTTGAAATGTTGACTTGTATCCTTGCTGAAGTGTTGACTTTGTATCTCTGCTGAAGTGTTAACTTTGTGTCCTTGCTGAAGTGTTGACTTTGTGTCCTTGTGGAAGTGTTGACTTTATGTCCTTTGCTGAAGTGTTGACTTTGTGTCCTTGTTGAAGTGTTGACTTTGTGTCCTTGTTGAAGTGTTGCCTTTATGTCCTTGTTGAAGTGTTGACTTTGTATCCTTGCTGAAGTGTTGACTTTGTGTCCTTGCAGAAGTGTTGACTTTGGGTCCTTGCTGAAGTGTTTCGGCTTTGTGTCCTTGTTGGAGTGTTGACTTTGTGTCCCTGTTGAAGTGTAGGCTTTGTGTAATTTGCTGAGGTGTTGGCATTGTGTCCTTGGTTGAAGTGTTGTCTTTGTGTCCTTGCTGAAGTTTACATTGTGTCCTTACTGAAATGTTGACTTTGTGTCTTTGCTGAATGACTGACTTTGTGTCCTAGCTTAAGGGTTCTCTTTGTGTCCATCATGGAGTGTTGAAATTGTAACCTTGCTAAAGTGTTGACTTTGTGTCCTTGCTGGAGTGTTGAGTTTGTGTCCTTTTTTGAAATGTTGACTTGTTGACTATGTCATGCTGAAGTTGATTATTTGTCCTTGCTGAAATGTTGACTTTGGGTCCTTGCTGAAATGTTGACTTTGTGCCCTTGTTGAAGTGTTGACACTGTGTCCTTCTATGTCGTTGCCGAAGCATTGTGACAATATCGAAGCACTGATCTTGTGTCGCTGCCAAAGCACCGACTTTGTGTGGTTGCCGCGGCAGTGACCGGTGTCGTTTTTGGAGAGAAAAATACTCTTTTGTTACATCTCAAACACATCAACACATTAAACAGTTCCGCTATCAGAAATAGTCAAACAAACCTATAAAAGAATCAATACAGTCATTTTTGACACTTCTACAAAGCGTAGAAATCTGGCAAAAAGGTCCTGAAAATGCGCCTTTCTTGGCACACTGCAGGTTTGTCTGTTAGCTGTGGAGAATAATTTTAATTCACAACGCATGTGCTTGAAATGAATGGGGGCCTCCGTGGCTCAGTCGGTTAGCGCGCTAGCGCAGCGTAATAACCCAGGAGCCTCTCACCAATGTGGTCGCTGTCAGTTCAAGTTTAGCTCATGCTGGCTTCCTCTCCGGCCGTAAGTGGGAAGGTTTGTCAGCAACCTGCGGATAGTCGTGGGTTTCCCCCGGGCTGTCCCCGGTTTTCTCCCACCATAATGCTGTCCGCTGTCGTATAAGTGAAATATTCTTGAGTACGGTGTAAAACACCTATCAAATAAATAAATAAAATCAAATTATTGGTTGACTGTTCACCATCAGTTAACGTGTCTTTTCCTAATTTTGTTCTAAGAAAGTTTTTATTCGTATTCAATGCAATAAAATTGAAAGGCAAATTCTACAGTTTAAATTTGACACAGACGTACACGACTATTGCAGGATTTAACAGTAACCTCATTTCATGTGTGCAGTTATTTAATTCATTTTTTTTCGATCGATATAAAGTTGAGGAGAACCTGTAGAAAGTACTAGCAAATGGCTGTGGAACGCAAGTGTAGACCTAAATTTCTCTCCTCAGGGACGGGGTGACCAAAAGTGGGTTGTTCTCTGTGGCTTGGTCTGTGCTAGAGAGACTGAAGGTTGACCAGGACGTCAATATCTTACAGACTGTCAGACAGATGAAGAACAACAGACCGGAGATCATTACTGATTTTCTATGAAATGTGTGGATAGTGTAATTTTGTTGTGGTTATTTTACCCAATGTACTTGTTGCACCGTACTCAGGAATACGTCACTTATGTAACTATGGTTAGGTTTGTGAGTGAAGAAATCAGTGCCGGTGAAGTGTGGAGAAATCAGCGTCGGTGAAGTCGGAAGAAATCAGTGCCGGTGAAGTGTGGAGAAATCAGCGTCGGTGAAGTCGGAAGAAATCAGTGCCGGTGAAGTGTGAAGAAATCAGTGCCGGCGAAGTGTGGAGGAAACCAGAGTACTTGGATTAAATTATCGCCTTTGGCAAAAAACACATGTACAAAACTCATATAAACGAGGGCTAAATTTGAACAAATGACTACAGATTTTCAGAGTGTTGACAGTGGCAGCGAACAAGCACTTTAACTTTCTAAGGCAGAAATGAAGTTCTAACTATTTACATAGATAGTTTGCATTGAGTGTAGGAGATGATAGCATGTAGGTTTAAAACTATTGTTGGGACCTCCGTGGCCGAGGGGCCGAGCACGCCAGCACGGCACAATAACCCAGGAGCCTCCCACCATTGCGATCGCTGTCAGTTCAAGTCCACTCATGCTGGCTTACAGTCCGGCCGTACGTGGCAAGGTCTGTCAGCAACCTGCGGATGGTCTTGGGTTTCCCGCAGGCTCTGCCCGGTTTCCTCTCACCATAATGTTGGCCGCTGTCGTATAAGTGAAATATTCTTGAGTACGGCGTAAAACACCAAATAAACAAATGAATGAAACTATTGTGTTTTATGATTTTGTCCTCATTTTTTGTTATATTGATGATTTGGATTTTCTTTCAGGAGCAGTATAGATTTCTCCACCAGATCGTGATCAGCTATTTGGAGAATTATCAAACCTACGTCACTTTCAGTTAAGGTGTTCATCGGGATTTCCTCAGTTAATATAACTCTTGTTACTTTGTTTTGGCAACCATTAACAAGCTTTAGGGATGTTTGTGGGTTTCACCGGGCTCTGCCCGGTTTTCTCCCACCATAATGCTGTCCGGTGTTGTATAAGTGAAATATTCTTGAGGACGACGTAAAACACCAATCAAATAAATAAATAAATTAGCAAACTTAACTTTTCATGTATGTACTTCGCTGAGATAACGGCTATTTTCTTAAAGCAACAACATTGTAATCCAGAGGCAATATTTTTTGTTTACAATGTTCCCAGATTAGACATTTCCCCACATTATACATGTCTCCAGATTATATAAGTTCCCAGATTTACACACGTTCCCAGATTACAGATGTTCCCAGATTACACATGTTCCCAGATTAGACATATCCCCACATTATACATGTCCCCAGATTATATGTTCCCAGATGACACATGTTCCCAGATTACAGATGTTCCCAGATTACACATGTTCCCAGATTACAGATGTTCCCAGATTACACATGTTTCCAGATTAGACATATCCCCACATTATACATGTCCCCACATTAGACATGTCCCCACATTAGACATGTTTCCAGATTACAGATTTTCCCAGATTACACATGTTCCCAGATTAGACGTATCCCCACATTATACATGTCCCCACATTGGACATGTTCTCACAATATACATGACCCCAGATTACACATGTCCCCAGATTGCACGTCCCCAGGTTATATAGGTTCCCAGATTTCACATGTTCCCAGATTAGACATATCCCCATATTATACATATCCCCAGATTACAAATGTTCCCAGTTTACAGGTCCCCAGATTACACATGTTCCCAGATTACACAAGTTCACAGATTACTCATATTCCCAGATTACACATGTTCCTAGATTACACATGTTCCCAGATTACACATGACCCCAGATTACACATGTCCCCAGATTACACATGTTCCCAGATTATACATATCCCCAGATGAGACCTATCCCGAGATGAAACATGTCCCCAGATTGGACATATCCCCAGATTAGTCATATGTGAGGATTACAAATGTCCCCAAATCAGACATATTCCGAAGTTAGACATGTTTTTAGATTAGACATGTCCCCAGATTAGACATGTACTTCTTCCCAGATTCGACATGTCCCCAGACTAGACATGTTCCCAGATTAGACATCTCCCCACACATGTTCTGAGGTTATACATCTTCCCAGATTGTGCGTGTTCCCAGATTAGACATGTTGCGAGATTATACGTTATCGGATTTGACATTTTCCCAGAATAACTTTTTTTATTTATTTATTACAATATTTTACGCCTACGCACCAATCAGAAGAAAAAGCTGAATCAATAATAAAATCAATAATGTGTGGCTTAACCCGGGAGCCATATTATAATTCTACATGGACCAACCTTCAGACATCTTATTTATTTATTTGAATGGTGTTTTACGCCGTACTCAAGAATATTTCACTTATACGACGGCCACCAGCATCATGGTGGGAGAAAACAGGGCAGAGTCAGGGGAATACCCACGACCATCCGCAAATTGCTGTCAGACCTTCCCACGAACGACCGGAGAGGAAGCCAGCATGAGCTGGACTTGAACTGACAACGACCGCATTGGTGAGAGGCTCCTGGGTCATACGCTGCGCTAGCGCGCTAACCAACTCAGCCACGGAGCACCCCCCTCCCACTCCCCTTTTGTTAAGGTCAGCTATTCTAGTTACATTAAGCCCCAGAGTAAGATTTTATGTTTATGTTTAGTTTTCAGTACATCTTCTTGGTGACCATGCTTTGAAGGCAGAGATCTCTTAATTCTGAGATTATATATGAATTATGTTTCCCAAACATGGTTTGTACTTCTGTGCATGTAACCCCAGAGTAAGGCTTAGGCCTTGTAACCCCAGAGTAAGGCTTAGGCTTTGTAACCCCAGAGTAAGGCTTAGGTTTTGTTCAACAATTCACAGTTTTCAGGAGACTTAATGGGCAAGGAAAGATAAATTTTGAAGATGTAGACATCTTAATTTCAAAATAACCAAGCAATCGACTTGGCCAGTTTCGTATTAGATTTAATAGTCTTTGCACCAGGAGTAAGGTTTTGTATTTTGTCAGCTAGTCCTTTGGGTTTCACTATATCCTCTTGAGATTTAATCGTATTGCTGTGAGGAAGGCAAGAGTTTCAGTTGAATTATTTTTTTTCCAAACATATCGGGTTATGGGCGCGGCCAATTTCTATATATGCAGCCCATAGCAAGTCTTATAATGTTCACTTCCTCTTTAAGCTTAAATAGGAATATGCTTTGAAGATGTTAACTTTTTTAAATCGGAAATAAGATTTGAATGTGGATGACAACCGCACTTTTTTTTAATATTTTTAAAAAACACATTGTTGTTGCATTGTTCTTTTTGCAAAAGTCATAAGTGTGTAAAGCATTTTCATGGGAGACAACTCTGACTGTCTCCCACCCTCAGTATTTATATCTGTAACTTACACAGCAAATGTTTCTCATGTGGCATTGTGATGAAGACATCCATGGCAGAAACTAGTGCTGTAGTACACGTAACCGCGAACATACCCTCTGCAGTAAAAGTCACAGCAAACATATCCCATGTAGCATACGTCAGGGTAAACATATCTTGTGCAATATACGTCACAGCGAACATATCCTCTGCGGCATACGTTACAGCAAACATATCCTCTGCGATATACGGTACAACAAACATATCCTCTGCGGTATACGTCACAGCGAACATATCCTCCGCGGTATACGTTACAGCAAACATATCCTCTGCGGTATACGGTACAGCAAACATATCCTCTGCGGTATACGGTACAGCAAACATATCCTCTGCGGTATACGGTACAGCAAACATATCCTCTGTAATATATGTTACAGCAAACATATCCTTTGCGGCATACGGTACAGCAAACATATCCTCTGCGGTATACGTTACAGCAAACATATCCTCTGCGGTATACGTTACAGCAAACATATCCTCTGTAATATATGTTACAGCAAACATATCCTCTGCGGTATACGGTACAGCAAACATATCCTCTGTGGTATACGTTAATAAACATACCATCTGCGGTATAAGGCACAGTAAACATATCCTGTTACCATAAGCAGCATACTTTAACATTAACATTATGAAGTAGAAAAAATGTTCTAACTTCAATTTTGGTAGTGAGTATGATTGATTTACAGACAGCTGAATATGGGCGACTCTCTAAAAGAAATAAACTATAGTGTTCAACTAGTCAACAGTTTTAGGGTTAATACGAAAACCAGATCAACACTTACGTTAATTTACTGGATAGAATAACAAACAAAAAATAATTTTGCAATAGGGTGGGCCATACCATTTTAAACTCTTTACAAATATTGGTAGCTCATATATTATGAATAATAAGACAAAATAGGAATACGTGAATTTTCCGTACTTGATAAATATATATGAAAATATTATAATACAGAGAGTGAAATTTCATTAACTTCGAGAAGACAATCTTTGCTTAATGAAAAATGACCTATCCTTCGCACTTATTTTGAAAACGTGCATTGAGTCTTTTCCTTTTGAGATTTTATTATTTTAACAGCTTTAGTTCTTTGTGTTGACAAAAGGTTTTCTGGCTGACGGGAAAGAAAATAAAATGTTTACATAAATAGCTTGAAGATGGTGAATGCATGGAGCAGAAAACACATATATTTGAGATAATATTTTGATCCCGTCAAGACATACACACGTAGTGCGAAGGCGTAAACACTTTCGGAGTGTCTATGTTTTTGTACTATACGTAGCGTTGACCGGATCAACAACACCTACACGAAGAATGTTATAAGGTATATACTTTACAAACAGAATTGCTTCTTGAGAACATTACTCGTGCAGGGTTAGCTCGTGGATAACGGATGAGTTGGAGGAGGGTGAGGGTAGCGGCGGTGTTTTATGTCGTCATGCAGACTCTTGTTAGGCCTATATCTCTCCATTCATCCTCTACCGTCCAAACCCAGCACTCCAGCCTCCTTCCATATAAACGTCGGCTGATCAGGAATTTAGCCTGAATCGCTCGATTATACAGGATATGATTTGCATATATCCGCGTTCATGACCTTCCCACAGCAAAACCAACTAAGGTATAAATAGCAGAACACGAGCCTTTTCGTCATTCTATGCTCCTCCTACTGACAGCCATAAGTACACGATGGAGCTATTACGGTTAGTTTTAGCCGCTGTCATACTATGCTGTGCGCATGCTTATCTCACAGGAGGTAAGTCTTTGTTCTACGCTCTACACACTTGCTGAAGCAAGGCCTATATCTATTTGTGAACGTTTGTACGTGTAACCGAGTTTATATTCATCACAACATTCATTCTCCAGGGTAGTACTTCGTCCACTTAAAAAATTACTCTGATAATATTAACAGAAAGTCTGTTGTCTGAGAGATGATAGAATGTATTCTTTTATTATAGCTTAATAAATAATATGTCATCTGGAACATAATATCATGTTAGTCTAATAGTATCTTTGTGCCGAATTACTGGAATATGTGTGTTATATTTAACAGAACAATTTGCTGCAACAACAGAATACATTCTACCATCACCCAGACAACGGACTTTCTGTTAAAACAAACAGATTATTTTTTAGTGATGTATTAATTAACATTAATAAACATTAATAGATTTTTTTTGTTTGACTATATATAACGGCTGTGTTACCTTATTCTGACTGAATGCAATCGGTGGGAAAAGATTTAAGTTACATAACTATCTTACCTGTCTTAATTATTAGTAGGCAAGTAATCAATAAATCACTAGTTCATTGAATGATTCCAATATCAACGATGACTTTGTTTTAGCACCCTGTCGGGATCCCCATGGGCGCTTCGCATACCGCTGGTCGCAGTGCCATCTCTGCTCTGTCCAAACCTGTCGCTGTGTACTGCATTACGGACACGGCCTCCGGGCCGACTGTGACAGAGTAAGGTCAGTTCTCAGTCCCATAACCGGATGTAGTGATTTACTTGTTCATTATCTGCTAGTATCAGCTCTATACGTCGCTCTGTCTTTCAGTAGGTCGGTTTGTCAGTCAAGTTTTTGACACCCAATATATACACATCTTTCAATTAAGCAAGAAGCTTTCTTCTGGCGTGTATGAAATGATATAACAGAAGGGCTCACAATGAGTCATAGGCGACATAAGTACGTAATGACCCCACACATTCCTCACACAGTTTGTCTGCACACTCCTCTGTCAAACCTTCCTCAAGATATTGTAAATACTATTGTTTCTAGGGCAACAAGTGTGCGTCCACCTCCGGGTTGCCATGTAGGTGGGCCAGTCTACGACGGTGCGGATATCAACTGCTGCCCGATTCTGTGCTCAGGTAAATGGTCTGTCTCTGAGTCACCTTCGTCAGCAATGACTAATAACTTTCCAAATGAAAGTATTCTTGTTCAAAAGCATCCCCATGTCTCATATTCTCTTTGATAGTTAGTATTTTGTTAAAGTGATGGAAGGCTTTACTTAAACCTAAACTCTACCTTTTGTTTTGTGCATCATTGTAACAATTGTCACGTCACATACAACTACTTACATGCTTAGATCTGCGTTTTGTGTATCATTGTTACATGTTCTCGAGTCACATACAACTACTTACATGCTTGGCTGTGCGTTTTGTGCATCATTGTTACATGCCGTCATGTCATATACAACTACGTACATGCTTGGCTGTGCGTTTTGTGCATCATTGTAACTTGCTGTCACGTCACATACAACTAGTTACATGCTTTGATGTGTGTTTTGTGAATCATAGTAACATGCTGTCACGTCACTTACAACTACTTACATGCGTGACTGTGCGTTTTGTGCATCATTGTAACATATACTCACGTCACATACATCTATTTACATGCTTGGCTGTGCGTTTTGTGCATCATTGTAACATGGTCTCACGTCACATACAGCTACTTACATGCTTGGCTGTGCGTTTTGTGTATCATTGTTACATGTTTTCACGTCACATACAATTACTTACATGCTTGGCTGTGCTTTTTGTGCATCATTGTTACATGGTCTCACGTCACATACAGCTACTTACATGCTTGGCTGTGCGTTTTGTGTATCATTGTTACATGTTTTCACGTCACATACAATTACTTACATGCTTGGCTGTGCTTTTTGTGTATCATTGTAACATACTGTCAAGGCACATACAACTACTTACATGCTTGGCTGTGCGTTTTGTGCATCATTGTAACATGCTGTCACGTCACATACGTCTACTTACATGCTTGGCTGTGCGTTTTGTGCATCATTGTAACATGCTGTCACGTCACATACATCTATTTACATGCTTGGCTGTGCGTTTTGTGCATCATTGTAACTTGCTGTCACGTCACATACAACTACTTACATGCTTGGCCGTGCGTTTTGTGCATTATTGTAACATGCTGTCACGTCACATACAACTACTTACATGCTTGGCCGTGCGTTTTGTGCATCATTGTAACATGCTGTCACGTCACATACAACAACTTACAAGCTTGGCTGTGCGTTTTGTGTATCATTGTTACATTTTCTCACGTCACATACAACTACTTACAAGCTTGGATGTGCGTTTTGTGTATCATAGTAACACACTGTCACGTGACATACAATTACTTACATGCTTAGATCTGCATTTTGTGTATCATTGTTACATGATCTCGAGTCACATACAACTACTTACATGCTTGGCTGTGCGTTTTGTGTATCATTGTAACATGCTGTCACGTCACATACGTCTACTTACATGCTTGGCTGTGCGTTTTGTGTATCATTGTAACATGCTGTCACGTCACATACAACTAGTTACATGCTTGGCTGTGCGTTTTGTGTATAATTGTAACATACTGTCAAGGCACATACAACTACTTGGCCGTGCGTTTTGTGCATCATTGTAACATGCTGTCACGTCACATACATCTATTTACATGCTTGGCTGTGCGTTTTGTGCATCATAGTAACATGCTGTCACGTCACATACGTTTTACTTACATGCCTGGCTGTGCGTTTTGTGCATCATTGTTACATGTTCTCACGTCACATACAACTACTTACATGCTTGGCTGTGCGTTGATCAGCAGGCCCTACTGTCATGTTATTGTATCACGTGCAAAATGATTTCATAGACTGGCAAGAAATCCAAGCAGTGATTTAACTCTTGATACTTTCTAAACAAGTGTCCTCTGGTCAAACTAACATTTCCTAAACATGTGTCCTCTGGTCATACTAACATTTTGTAAACAAGTGTCCCTTTTGTCATACTGACATTTTCTAAACATGTGCCTTTAGTCATACTAACATTTTCTAAACAAGTGTCCTCTGGTCATACTAAGAGTTTTTTAAACATCTGTCCTCTGGTCGTACTAACATTTCCTAAACAGGTGTCCTCTGGTCGTACTAACATTTTCTAAACATGTGTCCTCTAGTCCTACTAACATTTCCTAAACATGTGTCCCTCTAGTCCTACTAACATTTTCTAAACAAGTGTCCTCTGGTCATACTAACATTTCCTAAACAGGTGTCCTCCGGTCATACTAACATTTCCTAAACAGGTGTCCTCTGGTCATACTAACATTTTTTAAACAGGTGTCCTCTGGTCGTACTAACATTTCCTAAACAGGTGTCCTCTGGTCGTACTAACATTTCCTAAACATGTGTCCTCTGGTCATACTAAGATTTTTTAAACAAGTGTCCTCTGGTCATACTAACATTTCCTAAAGGTTTCCTCTGGTCATACTAACATTTCCTAAACAGGTGTCCTCTTGTCATACTGACATTTCCTAACATGTGTCCTCTGGTCATACTAACATTTTCTAAACAGGTGTCCTCTTGTCATACTAACATTTCCTAACTAGTCCTACTAACATTTCCTAAACAGGTGTCCTCTTGTCATACTTACATTTCCTAAACATGTGTCCTCTTGTCCTATGGCCATACTAACATTTGTAAACATGTGTCCTCTGGTCATACTAACATTTTCTAAACATTTGTCCTCTGGTCATCCGAACGAAACATTCAGGCATTTCTGAAATGTTTTCTTTCTGAACGCAGAAAATCCTCTGTTAGAAAGCTGTCTGTCATCATTCGGGACGTCCTTCAGTGAAGGTGAGACATGGGGAGAGTGTATTCCCGGAAAAAACTGTTGTTCCCTGAGGTGTGAATGTGTCCGAATCAACGCCAGGCTTACAAGACAGTGTGAAGAGAGGTGAGTATTCAAACAAACTAAGGACCATTTGTCTTCTTGCCTGTTATCGACGAATTATGGGCTTCAGTCATCTTCACACAATCAGTCGAACATTTTTCCTTTAGTAAGTTTTACGGGGCCACCATACATGTAAATGTTGTTTTCCACAATTTTCATTTGTAACGGCATACCAGTGCCAAACACAGATGGCGTTACTATGTCGTTTTCTTTTCATTTGGAATATCCAGGATTGTCATTCAACCTGAGGAGAACATTATTTAAAAAAAAAACGAAAAAAGCGATATTAACATGTAATCTTTATGTTATAAATACAATCAATTTTATAACTTTGTTTTCTCCCTTATTTTGACAATCAGAGTAAACGTACAGATATTCATACTGTCCTATCACCATTTGTGCTATAATTAGAACTAATTAATGATTCCGGACTTCTCAGTAATTGAAGAAGTGAATTATTCTAAGTTATCCTAAAATACACACGCAATCTTCCTGTTAAGCTGGTGCTCAATGTGTTTATGATACTGTCCTTCTTGTGTTTTTCATGGGGGATTACTTTAACACTTCTTGCACTCATTGAGGTTTTAAGATGTCATTATTTCGTCCAGGTGTCATCGTGTAGAAATCTCTGATCCAAGATGTCGAATTGTGGAGCCCTTCCAGAACTCCACAGTCCGAGATTGTTGCCGTGTAGAATGTCCCACTACAGGTACTGATTTGCGCAATCAAAATTTGGGGGGCAGGGGGGAAGGGGGTTGCGGAAAGTGAAACGTTTGCCATAGAGAAGACCTAAAACGAGTTATATTGCAAATCTACTTCAAATGGATTTAATCATAACGCTATGTGTTCTCTGTGTTTTCCAAAATACACGTTTTGTGAAAAGTACTGACTACACAAATGCGTAAGTATGAAATCAGTAAGCTCATCTAAATATAGAACGAAATGAGATGCTGGCCTGATGACTGGTTTGCTGCAATTATTATAGTATGGGAGGTAATCAGACGGCTAAAAATAACAGGATTGAAAATTGTTTCTTTCTGAAAATACAATTCCACATGTATAAATAGCATGTAACGATTTATAAACAGTTGATTGATGAAATGCAGCCCTCCAGTAACATATCGTAACTTGACAAACTTGTCTCATTCAATATAAAACAACCGTTAATGTTTGTGACAATGTCTACGATGTTCGTGTCGTTATCTTCATCGCTTAAAACGTAGTGTAGTCAAAGATAGTGACCTAAGTGCACTTTCCCTACTCAGCACTGATTGTGTAAATGAAATCAAGATATATCTGTCGATATTTTATTCACATTCTAATATTCTCTCCTTTCAAAAATTCTTACATTCAAAGTAAAACGATACAGAAAATTTTACAAAGATAACAGTTTGACTTTCAAAGTCAGCTCTTTCCATTTTCTTTGGTACTCTAAAATTTTGCGTATAACATAATTATTAGGCCATTGTGTATATGTCACAATAAGAGTATAGGCATTTCAAAGTAAAGTTTTCCTTATTTTGAGAAACTGACAGAATCAAAGTGCGTAATCCAACAAGTCTGAACGGAACTGAACAAAAAGTTGTCAGCTTATTAAAAACTCTATGACATACGCTATTTCAGAATGGCTTGACAACTATACGTTATACGCCACTAGTAGGTCTGTTTGTATTGACTTTCAGCTCTTGAAACATGTGTCTCCTCGTTCGGAGAGCGCTTCCAAGAGTCCGAGACCTGGACAGAATGTTCCCCGGGTAGGAGTTGTTGCACGAAATCCTGCGAATGCGTCCGACAAGGAAGCACACTTTCTCCTCTCTGCTTTGAGGCGTAAGTTGTATTACCTTAATAATGTTTTACCGACGCCGAATTTAATCCGTTACGAGTCCAGACCCGGTTATTCTAAAGTGCATTAGCTAAAAATGGTTTTCAGTCATTTATTCAAATTTTAGTGCAACTTAGCAGCCAATGTAGTTACCCAAAGTTTAACAGCAGAAGACTAAGTTCATCTTTGATAAGCTGTTACGCAATTATATTGGGGCAATGGGCAAAATTGAAAACTTGACCTATAGTTAAATCTGGTATTAAGTCTCAAGACAGTTTTGAACAACTGGGTCCTTTACCATTCCACTCTCCATGTAGCGACCTTGATGTAAATCTTAATGTTTGAACGAATTACTCTGTAGGTTATGCTAAGTAAGCTAGGATTTGAACGCTTATCCCCACAGCCGCAGCACAGTGCTCTGTCTACCAGCTGAACATAGCCGCCTATCCGACCCAAATGACTTGAAGACAGATCCGGGCTTAATTCGTCTAAATTAAAAGTTTTAATAGGGGAGTTTCGAGTTAGAACTCTTTCATAGATAGAGGTAAACAAAGGCCTATTGTATCGTGTGACTTGTCAGATGTGTTAGGCAACTATTATTGATCGTATTTACTATAACATGAGTGTCTGAAAAAAGTTTCACGAAGAGTTATTCAGAGTAGAGGGTCGATGTAAAAACTGAGCAGCTGAACATTTGTGAACTTGAGAATTTTCTACAGTAAAAAAAAGGTGTCATCTGTGCCTCTGTAACACGGTGAGATAAGTGATTGGTAAATTTATGTCAACAATGGTTACCTAACATTTTCCACCAGTCACATGATACAGTACAACTGTTTCTACCTTTAACGACAAGAGAGTTCGAAACGCCCCTATTATATTTAAATCCCATGCAGATATTCATGAGCCACGAGTGTCGTATTCCAAGTTAATAAAGCAATGTCAGTTTGAGTTCAAACTTCCGTAGTATTTATAAGAAATAATTTTTTAAGAAAATATACAGACTTCCACATAAACCTTCTTTTAGCACTCTCCCCGGGGAAGTGGGTATGTTCTGTATTCTATATCACATGTTTCCACTGCGGTTCCAGGTGCCCCGGAATACAGCTACTTCCAGGATGTACCATCATCGAGCCTTTCCAGAACGCCACACACAGAGAATGCTGCCGAACTCAGTGCTCCACCCAGCGTGGCGCATAAATGCCGTCGCAATCCATCACCATTTCCCTTTTCTGCAGTACGCTAATTTTCTTATAATTCCTTAGTATAATTTTTGGATAATTTGCTTTTTATCGCAGTATTTTCTCTTATCGTGGTAATTTCCTCTTATCACACAGCTCATTTCCGGTGTTTGTCCTCCCCCCCCCCCCATGATGAATGCTTTCTGTATCCATAATAAACCTTTGTACATAACCGTTGAAATACCAACTCTTAGGCAACATTCCATCCCATTTAAATTACTGTGTCTTGACAATCAAACACATTTAAAACATCATGTCCTTGTTGAACTTACGAAAATATACATTCATTCAGAAAGTTTCTATCATTAAGAGTTGTCTTTAGTTAGGTGCTTAGTTAGTCTTTCAAAGCGCCCCTTGTTTCGCATTACCGTGTGTCCACAAAGGCACAGCAAGCGTACCAGCACTTACAGACCCAGGAGTACGCTCTGTGAGATAGCGGACAAGGTGAAATCAGCAGTGACACACTTCATCCTGTCATCATTCACAAATACGCACAGAATGCATTCATGAGACAGACAGTTGATCTGTTACGAATGTATGACTATGCGAATGGCCACACGACTGCCGTTGATAGTTTATTGTCCACAAGTTTTATTGTCAACAAGGCTTAGCAAACAGGGAGTGGGGGATCTATCCATTACGAATAGAGAACCGGGGATAAGCTCAAGTCTCCCGTGACGTCGAGATAGAAAGTCAGTTGCCTTCTTCACGTTCTTACTTCAAACCATTTCTTAGGAATATAAAAGAGCTGCATATTTGGTGTATGTGAAAATGAGAAATTATATTGACGGGTTTAAGATATCTAAAAGTGAAATTGACGTTTGGTATACGTAATGCATACCAAACGGTCCAATAAACAAAATATTAATTCACTGATAAACTATACTTAATAAGGTAAAACACAGTGGGCTAGGAGTAACACAGGATAATACGGGTCTCATAAATAAACTGCTGTATGAGATATGTACATATACTATTGTGGATATTACCGGTCACATACATATTCTGCTGTGGATGTTACGGGTCACATACATATATGGCTGCGGATATTACGGGTCACATACATATACTGCTGTGGATATTACGGGTCACATACATATACTGCTGTGGATATTACGGGTCACATACATATACTGCTGCGGATATTACCGGTCACATAAATATACTGCTGTGGATATTACGAGTCACATAAATATACTGCTTTGGATATTACGAGTCACATACATGTACTGCTGTCAGATATGGTCAGCCTGTACAACTAATCTTTTTCCACTACCAGGGATATATTAACTGTATTAATGAACTTGAAATAGCTGTCAGAAAACAGTCTGTGGGCAATCTGTATCCTGAATAACATACCCCGAGATTCTATGTTTCAGCTTTCAGGTGACGATTGTCAGATGGCCTTTAGTGATAAGTTCGAAGACGTCCTCATCTGAAAACAATTTTTTTTCATTTTTTCATCACTTTTCTTTCTTTTTTGTCTTTATTCTTTTCATTCGTGAATATGTTGATTTAAATTCCTGCTTACAATCGAATCTAAGAACACAAACGCATCTACGTTTCGACTTAACTGGATTTGCCTTAGGCCTACTTCTGATGCGTCGAGTGGCTATTAGCAGAACGTGTATATGACTAAAAAGTTAATCTCCTGTACTTAAATATACACGTAGTGATGAACTTGTTGGGGATGCTCTAGTCAAACGCCTGTACTCAAATATACACGTAGTGATGAACTTGTTGTGGATGCTCTGGTCAATCGCCTGTACTTAAATATACACGTAGTGATGAACTTGTTGGGTATGCTCTGGTCAAACGCCTGTACTTAAATATACACGTAGTGATGAACTTGTTGGGGATGCTCTAGTCAAACGCCTATACTTAAATATACACGTAGTGATGAACTTGTTGTGGATGCTCTGGTCAAACGCCTGTACTTAAATATACACGTAGTGATGAACTTGTTGGGGATGCTCTGGTCAAACGCCTGTACTTAAATATACACGTAGTGATGAACTTGTTGGGGATGCTCTGGTCAAACGCCTGTACTTAAATATACACGTAGTGATGAACTTGTTGGGGATGCTCTGGTGAAACGCCTGTACTTAAATATACACGTAGTGATGAACTTGTTGGGGATGCTCTGGTCAAACGCCTGTACTTAAATATACACGTAGTGATGAACTTGTTGGGTATGCTCTAGTCAAACGCCTGTACTTAAATATACACGTAGTGATGAACTTGTTGGGGATGCTCTGGTCAATCGTCTGTACTTAAATATACACGTAGTGATGAACTTGTTGGGTATGCTCTGGTCAATCGCCTGTACTTAAATATACACGTAGTGATGAACTTGTTGGGTATGCTCTGGTCAAACGCCTGTACTTAAATATACACGTAGTGATGAACTTGTTGGAGATGCTCTGGTCAAACGCCTGTACTTAAATATACACGTAGTGATGAACTTGTTGGGTATGCTCTGGTCAATCGCCTGTACTTAAATATACACGTAGTGATGAACTTGTTGGGGATGCTCTAGTCAAACGCCTGTACTTAAATATACACGTAGTGATGAACTTGTTGGGTATGCTCTAGTCAAACGCCTGTACTTAAATATACACGTAGTGATGAACTTGTTGGGGATGCGCTGGTCAAACGCCTGTACTTAAATATACACGTAGTGATGAACTTGTTGGGAATGCTCTGGTCAATCGCCTGTACTTAAATATACACGTAGTGATGAACTTGTTGGGTATGCTCTGGTCAAACGTCTGTACCTAAATATGCACGTAGTGATGAACTTGTTGGGGATGCTCTAGTCAAACGCCTGTACTTAAATATACACGTAGTGATGAACTTGTTGGGGATGCTCTGGTCAAACGCCTGTACTTGAATATACACGTAGTGATGATTTTGTTGGGGATGCTCTCGTCAAACGCCTGTACTTAAATATACACGTAGTGATGAACTTGTTGGGGATGCTCTGATCAAACGCCTGTACTTAAATATACACGTAGTGATGAACTTGTTGGGTATGCTCTGGTCAAACGCCTGTACTTAAATATACACGTAGTGATGAACTTGTTGTGGATGCTCTGGTCAAACGCCTGTACTTGAATATACACGTAGTGATGAACTTGTTGTGGATGCTCTGGTCAAATGCCTGTACTTAAATATACACGTAGTGATGAACTTGTTGGGGTTGCTCTGGTCATCTGCACAAGTCAATGTGAATCTGGGCCTCGAAGCAGTCATTCGTAGTCGTGAACCAAGAAGGACGTTCCAGGTATTTGAGCCATTACAAGGCATATATGTGTAGCGATATATACGTGTAGAGGTATATTTGTGTCGAGGGCATTTTATAATTCTGTGAAAACCCATCAGCCATGCTGGTCTCTGGTTGTGCACTGGTTCAGATAGCTAATTAGAGATCAGTGAATACATTGAACATTCTGTACAGGGTTGACTTGTTCGTATTCAGACGCATGGTGCATTGAGTAATTTCACTTAACTTCGCTGCAGAAGAAGCTACTGTTGTTTTGTTAAATATTTAGCATGTGCATATGTTTTTATATTGCTAAAGCAGATTCGCCTGCTGTAGGCTGCTATATCTGAAGACGAATTAGACTGAGCAACCTCGTTCACTTTTCCTCGACATGCAGGAGGAGCATCGTTCATGTGCACTTTTCCTCGACATGCAGGAGGAGCATCGTTCATGTGCACTTTTCCGCGACATGCAGGAGGAGCATCGTTCATGTGCACTTTTCCGCGACATGCAGGAGGAGCATCGTTCATGTGCACTTTTCCTCGACATGCAGGAGGAGCATCGTTCATGTGCACCTTTCCTCGACATGCAGGAGGAGCATCGTTCATGTGCACTTTTCTGCTATATGCAGGAGGAACCTCGTTGGTGTGCACCTTTCTGCGATGTGCACGAGCAACCTCGTTCATACGCACTCTTCTGCGATATGTACGAGCAGGCTCGTTGATGTGCACGATATGAACTAGAATACTGCATGTAAGGACATCAAGGCTCATAAATATTCAACTGGCTGACTGTCTTCAAGCTGTCAACTGAGAACGAGCATTTGACCAATCATCGTTTCAAGAAGGCCATGCGATTATCCCCCACGTTGATTACATATCTTCTGTGACGCCCAGATAGGTATGAAAGTAGGCGTCCGTTTTGCAAGAACTAAGCCGAACGGTTTTCTTCATCAGATGTGCATAGATTATCCTGCATACATTAACCTTCGTAATGAAAGGAAGAAAGTATACAAAGTAAGAAATTAAGACTGTACACAGAAGCAGTTAAGAGTTTTCAATGATGTCTAAAACTTACAGAATATTCAAGCCCCATAAATATAATCAATATCAAAGTCGTGTTCGGTGCTAGTATATCAAACTACGTAGGTCTGGTTTCTTTGCCACTGTTTATTATCACCAAACTATTAAAGTTATCAAAAATTACCAAACTTGGCATAAAGACCCACCTACGGACCGACCGATTCAGCGAACATACATTTTATAGATGCCATTCTCTGTCTGACTGACAAGTTGTTCACGTGTGTTACAAATGGTGCTTAATCTGTTGACCAGTTCAAAGCTATCATCTCTTAACTGTAAATGTCATCAACACGTTTATCAAATTCAAGGCTTAAGCAAATTTAGATTACAATTTCATCCTATACAACTTTATGAATGTCAAATCAATCATACAAGCAAGGTCACACGGGCATCTGGCTGCCAGCGATGTGACCTGGTCAGTCAGGGCTCCATAAAAAGGCAGGAATTTTTCCCTTTAGTTACAGACTACCCACACACGAATCATCATGAAGACTGCCCTTTGTTTCCTGCTCTGTGCACTTTTTACAGTATTCTCAAAGGCGAATCCAACTCCAGGTAACTACATTACATTTTCTCTTTTTTCTTTTAAACTTAAGCATCTCGTTTTCTTGTTTTAATTAAAGCGTAAATAATTGGTAGATGCACAAGACAAATAGTTTAAAGTTAAACAGAAAATGTTGCTATTTTCGAATATTCACACTGAACACGTCAGTAACATTTATAATAGTAAATATTGTCTCTCCAACTATGCATGTTTAATCGGGATCAGGCAGAAAGATGGCGGACACTGTCAGTACTTTGTATTCACAGTATCCATGTCTCTATCATTCGTCCATTTATCAATATGCTACTCTACAATATGGAATCAGAAGTCACCCGTAACCTTTGTCAGAATATTAGGCGCATGTCAACTTCAGGAGCATTCACTCTTGAGAAAAACTCTGCTCCTGCACTTTATCTCGGAGATTGATGAAACAGTGACACCTGTCAGCTTATATTGTCAGTGGTACACCATTGTAACGAAAAGAAGCTGAAGGCGTGAAATAGAGGCTCATTTATTCATCAGATAAATTCATTTCTCACAGAACCCTGCGTAGACGCTCTCGGGCAACCTGCGACGGAATGGAGTCTCTGTTCGTCCAGTCCATGTTGCGTTGTTCAGTGTAGCTGTTTGGAGATCTACGGAGTGCGCCAGGCCGTCTGCCGACAAGCGTAAGTCATACATAACTCTTAACACAGGTTAAGCAAACGTTTCACTCTCCACAATGATGCATGAGAGCTCAACCCGAGGAAAGGACCACATAAATCCTCTCTATAGATACATAGGCATGTGGCCTAAACCCATGCTGCCCCAAGTACTCACTCACTGAAGCCATGCTGCCCCAAGTACTCACTCACTGAAGCCATGCTGCCCCAAGCACTCACTCACTGAAGCCATGCTGCCCCAAGCACTCACTCACTGAAGCCATGCTGCCCCAAGCACTCACTCACTGAAGCCATGCTGCCCCAAGCACTCACGCACTACTAAAGCCATGCCGCCCCAAGCACTCACTCACTCACTGAAGCCATCCTGCCCCAAGAACTCACTCATCATGCTGCCCCAAGCACTCACTTACTCACTCACTGAAGCCATGCTATCCCAAGCACTCACCCACTCACTCACTGAAGCCATGCTGTACATGTAACCTTTATGGGCATTATCCATCAGGAACATATTTATTCAACGTTTGCTAGTGACTTTGTGCCCAGGACAATAGTTCATGGAATACGGCTGCAATGGATTTTGCCTATTTCTTAATGTAAAGAAGAAATGTATCTGTGAAGTGATGAAGTGATTTCTGGGGTTTGGTTAAATCATCCGACAAGAATTTATCCGTCCTCGAGGTCTCTTTAGTTTGGCCTAGTCAGTTATAGCTAATCAGAATCCACTGATGCCTTGAAAGGCTGGTGGTGTATTTTAAACTCTCCATTGTTAGGGTCGTCGACTTGTTCAGGGGGATGCTTTTATAATGTTAAACAACGGTCAAACAAAGAAGTAGAATTTTCACGTATCCAAACTGCTGGCTTGACGTCAAGTGAGAAGGCCTATGGGACTATACTCCCAGGTAGAACGGGGACTGACTAATATCTCAAACACCAAACCAAACTCCCATGTAGAGGGCTAGGGTAATATCGTCGTCGTCTCTCTCTCCACAGATGCCCATACTTTATGCCATTGCCCGGATGTAAGTTTCTAGAACCCATTCACAACGCCACGCACATGGACTGCTGTAGAATTGAGTGCACAGGTGAGATTACTTTATCTACCTTTTGTAGTATCTATAAGCCCTTATATGATACTGGCGGCCGTCGTATCAGTGAAATATTCTTGAGCACAGCGTAAAACACCAACAAAATAATAAATAAATAAATCCTTCAATGGGCCTTGGGTTTTTGTGAAGAGGTTTGTCAGGGAGGTCTATTTGGCTTTGTCGCAGTTTTCCCCCACCCCATAATCTTCAATCCGCCATTAAACACCAACAAATTTAATTTAAGTTAAATGAACTAAATGAAGGTCACACATATTATTTTAACTTGGCAGAATTGGGGCTTTGGTAACCTTACATGTGAACCAAAAGGTTACATGGAACAAACCACTTTGTAACAAATAACCTCTCGTTGTTGTAGTGCCACAGTTGGAGGAGCCGCTCAGACTATAGAGTACGTGTGAGTTGACTTATTTTTATATTTCTACATGTCGTTACTGGTGTTAAGAAAATACAGACCTTAATATATTAAGGTAAAGCAAATATCGCGGGAATAGGCGACAAATCCTTTATGGTGACGTCATCACAATAGCTGGATCCTGGGAAGAGGTCATGATTCGCTGGACTGAGTCACTCATTGATAATAAACGACAAATTGCATTGCAAAACAGCTTTTAGAATTGGCTTGTTTGTCTGTACTTTGTGACCGTGACTCTAAGTGCATGATTCCGATATATTCATATATCAACTTTCCCCATCAAATAATTATCATCCTGTAACGCTCTGTGGCAAAACATTTAACCTTTTAACTAATTACATAGTACACTTCATAGATATCGCATGTTTGGAAAAATACCAAGGAAGCCCAATGAAAATGTTCTGAGTGCCTGTTGATATTCAGTAGCATTACATGTGTTGTCTCAGTCCAGTCACAATTATCAGACTGGTATATAAAACAGAACCAGCAACAACATAATAACACAAATGACATGATACTGTTAAGCATCTTAGCAATAACGCATTTGATTAATTTTGTAGTTCGTATCTTAGGGTCGCCAGCACCCTAATTCCGCCCCCATCTTCGCTGTTAGCAGCCATGACGTCATCTGAGGGTTGTCTGTCAAAGTTGGGCTTTCTTACGACGGACGTCCATGTTGATGTTTATGAATGTGACGATGACAAAGCAATATGAGCAATTCTTGCATTTGTACCTACCAAATTTTGTAGATCACACTGTGCTGGGGGGAGGGGATGGGTACAAAGCTACTACAATTTAAGAATTGACATACAGAGCTAGGTTCAAATCTTAATGATATAAACTGACGAATGGGGGCTGAATTTCACCGGATTCTTGTAAACATTTGCCAACACCACTTTTACTCTCGATGTTTGTATATTATACTACATCAACGCCAGACTCAAGTTATACAATGAAAGACGTCATTCTAAACGCCCTCGCCGGTTGTAACTTTTACAAGCAATATGAGATGTCGTAATTCCTGTCGTAGCAATGAAAAGTGTGCAAATGTAGCTGTCAGTGGGGTCAACAGAGACCGCGAAGAGGGCATGACAAAACATTGTATATCACCGAGTAACACGCCTAGTTGGTTGATAGATCATAAAAGTTTAATGTTTTTAATTTCCGGGCAGACCATGTTTCCAGGACAATCAGAGTCAAAACCACTGTTTTGCCTGACCAACTTCCAGGCACACTGAATACGCTGAACCAACTGTATGTAAAAATCCGCCGTCGTGTAGCCAATCAAAACTCGTCAAATCGCTATACATGTATAATGATATTGTTTACCCTCATCATTTTCAGCTTGATGAAGATCTGACAGACAATACCGGTGACCCGTTGCTCTCCTGAAAGCAGCTTGTATTTCTCGCTTACTCACACCTCTGTGCAATTGGTGTAAACTTTATACATACAAGACAATTGTCCCAAATAAAGTTGTCATGGTGCTAAAAAGGAAGTGTTTGCATTTTTCTTTCCTGACACAACGTTCCCTGGACACAATGTTCTCCTGACACAACGTTCTTCTGACACAACGTTTTCCTGACACAGCGTTCCCCTGACACAACGTTCTGACACAACGTTCTTCTGACACAACGTTCTTCTGACACAACGTTCTCCTGACACAGCGTTCCCCTGACACAACGTTCTTCTGACACAACCTTCTCCTGAAACAACGTTCTCCTGACACAACGTTCTTCTGACACAACGTTCTCCTGACAACAACTTTCTCCTGACAACAACGTTCCCCTGACACAATGTTCTCCTGACAACAACCTTCTCCTGACACAACGTTCTCCTGACAACAACGTTCTTCTGACACAACGTTCTCCTGACAACAATGTTCTCCTGACACAACGTTCTTCTGAAACAAAGTTCTCCTGACACAACGTTCTCCTGACACAATGTTCTCCTGACATAACGTTCTCCTGACACAATGTTCTCCTGACATAACGTTCTCCTGACAACAACTTTCTCCTGACAACAACGTTCTCCTGACACAATGTTCTCCTGACAACAACGTTCTCCTGACACAACGTTCTCCTGACAACAATGTTCTCCTGACACAACGTTCTCTGACACAATGTTCTCCTGACATAACGTTCTTCTGACAACAATGTTCTCCTGACATAACGTTCTCCTGACACAACGTTCTCCTGACAACAACATTCTTATGACACAGCGTTCTCCTGACACAACGTTCTCCTGACACAGCGTTCTTCTGACGTAACGTTCTCCTGACACAGCGTTCTCCTGACACAATCTTCTCCTGACACAATCTTCTATTGACACAGCGTTCTCCTGACACAACGTTCTCTTGACACAGTGCTCCTGACAAAGTGTTCTCCTGCTTCAGTCTTCTACAGTGCCCCTTTCGCAGCTGATTATTTATGCATTTATCTGATTAGTGTTTCACACCGTCCTGTACTCAACAATATTTCACTTATACGACGACCACAAGTATTATGGTGGGAGAACTATCAACACTCGACCATCAACAGGTTGCTGGCAAACCCTCTCACGTACGATCTGAGAGGGAGCCACTAAAAGCTGAACTTGAACTCACTAACCACTATGCCATGGAGGCCAAAGGGAGTTATATAGTATGTGTGTAAAAGCATTACACCTGAGGCACACACACTGAGTTATACAGTATAGGTTTATATATTTATTCCGTTGTTGGTAAGCGCCATACAGAAAAGCTGTATTCAATACTTTGACGGTGGTCAGGTTTATGGGTAATGGAAAACAGAGCACCCGCGTACTTTAAAAAAACCCTAGACTTAATGCCGCAGCCGACAGAGCAAGAGCTGGATTCGAGCCCACCACCTCAGCCTTATAGCTGCTTCGAGACAGCGCCTTAGCCATCTCATCAATCGAGGCCAATATACAGCGTCCATGTAGGTGTGAATCTATACATCTAAAGAGACATCTGTGGCTTTCGACAATACGAACGTTCCAAGTCAATAATAGCAGGCCGAATCCGCAAAACGACGTACAACACAAAAGAACTAAGAAAGTAAGTAAAGTACGAAGCTATGACGAAATCATGCAAAGAGAAGCAGACAGCAGTTTCAAAGATGTTTGAATCTGCCACATCTGAGATGCATGTTTAGACATGGATGACGACAGCACTATAACGACATGTACCGGTATATAGAATTTGAATAATAGTTTATACAGGACAGCAGCCGACGGTACGCTTCCAGTGCTGAAAATGGTTGGATGTAATATGACAGACTATGACCTTGTCCATATGCTGAAAATGTAGATATACGTTATGTTTATTTATGTAGTTCAGTGATGCTTACGCCATACCCAGAAGGATTTCGCACTATGCGCGAATATTGCAGAGTCTGGCGGGAATGCCCTGAAGAAATCTCCCACCATAAAGCCTCATTCGGAGACTCGATGACGAGGTACACAGGCGATCCATATGATCAAATTAGAACACATCGTTTTCTTTTGTGACGTTGCAGTGCGTGTGTACTTCATATATGTTTTATGAGCACAAGCACACCGATAATTGTGACGTAATAAAGGAAATAACGAATAAGTTCACACCTATGGATCGTCTTAATACAGGCAGGAGTTTTACGAGTTCCCCTATTAAAGTGACAGTAGGTTACACTCGTACGGTCAAGCTACACTGCAAGAATTTTTTTTAAATCCTTTTTATTTGTACTAAGTCAGATAAGTCTTTGCCTCCTCGTGACACATATGATCAAACGGAAACTTTCTAAATGTGGTTCCGATAACAATTTAACTTATGCTATTACGATGACTCAGTGAGTCATAGAACGAAAACATGCCTGAGTTACACTCTGAAACCAGGCCTTTGTTGTGTCCCTATATCTAGAAAAATACCTGACTTACACTCTGAAACCAGGCCTTTGTTGTGTCCCTATATCTAGAAAAATACCTGACTTACACTCTGAAACCGGGCCTTTGTTGTGTCCCTATATCTAGAAAAATGCCTGACTTACACTCTGAAATCAGGCCTTTGTTGTGTCCCTATATCTAGAAAAATGCCTGACTTACACTCTGAAACCAGGCCTTTGTTGTGTCCCTATATCTAGAAAAATACCTGACTTACACTCTGAAACCAGGCCTTTGTTGTGTCACTATATCTAGAAAAATGCCTGACTTACACTCTGAAATCAGGCCTTTGTTGTGTCCCTATATCTAGAAAAATGCCTGACTTACACTCTGAAATCAGGCCTTTGTTGTGTCCCTATATCTAGAAAAATACCTGACTTACACTCTGAAACCAGGCCTTTGTTGTGTCCCTATAACTAGAAAAATGCCTGACTTACACTCTGAAACCAGGCCTTTGTTGTGTCTCTATATCTAGAAAAATGCCTGACTTACACTCTGAAATCAGGCCTTTGTTGTGTCCCTATATCTAGAAAAATACCTGACTTACACTCTGAAACCAGGCCTTTGTTGTGTCCCTATATCTAGAAAAATACCTGACTTACACTCTGAAACCAGGCCTTTGTTGTGTCCCTATATCTAGAAAAATACCTGACTTACACTCTGAAATCAGGCCTTTGTTGTGTCCCTATATCTAGAAAAATGCCTGACTTACACTCTGAAACCGGGCCTTTGTTGTGTCCCTATATCTAGAAAAATGCCTGACTTACACTCTGAAACCAGGCCTTTGTTGTGTCCCTATATCTAGAAAAATGCCTGACTTACACTCTGAAACCAGGCCTTTGTTGTGTCCCTATATCTAGAAAAATACCTGAGTTACACTCTGAAACCAGGCCTTTGTTGTGTCCCTATATCTAGAAAAATGCCTGACTTACACTCTGAAACCAGGCCTTTGTTGTGTCCCTATATCTAGAAAAATGCCTGACTTACACTCTGAAATCAGGCCTTTGTTGTGTCCCTATATCTAGAAAAATGCCTGACTTACACTCTGAAATCAGGCCTTTGTTGTGTCCCTATATCTAGAAAAATGCCTGACTTACACTCTGAAACCAGGCCTTTGTTGTGTCTCTATATCTAGAAAAATGCCTGACTTACACTCTGAAATCAGGCCTTTGTTGTGTCCCTATATCTAGAAAAATGCCTGACTTACACTCTGAAATCAGGCCTTTGTTGTGTCCCTATATCTAGAAAAATGCCTGACTTACACTCTGAAATCAGGTCTTTGTTGTGTCCCTATATCTAGAAAAATGCCTGACTTACATGTACACTCTGAAATCAGGCCTTTATTGTGTCCCTATATCTAGAAAAATGCCTGACTTGCACTCTGAAATCAGGCCTTTGTTGTGTCCCTATATCTAGAAAAATACCTGACTTACACTCTGAAACCAGGCCTTTGTTGTGTCCCTATATCTAGAAAAATGCCTGACTTACACTCTGAAATCATGCCTTTGTTGTGTCTCTATATCTAGAAAAATGCCTGACTTACACTCTGAAATCAGGTCTTTGTTGAGTCCCTATATCTAGAAAAATGCCTAACTTACACTCTGAAACCAGGCCTTTGTTGTGTCCCTATATCTAGAAAAATGCCTGACTTGCACTCTGAAATCAGGCCTTTGTTGTGTCTCTATATCTAGAAAAATGCCTGACTTACACTCTGAAACCAGGCCTTTGTTGTGTCCCTATATCTAGAAAAATGCCTGACTTACACTCTGAAATCAGGCCTTTGTTGTGTCCCTATATCTAGAAAAATACCTGACTTACACTCTGAAATCAGGTCTTTGTTGTGTCCCTATATCTAGAAAAATACCTGACTTACACTCTGAAATCAGGTCTTTGTTGTGTCCCTATATCTAGAAAAATGCCTGACTTACACTCTGAAATCAGGCCTTTGTTGTGTCCCTATATCTAGAAAAATGCCTGACTTACACTCTGAAATCAGGTCTTTGTTGTGTCCCTATACCTAGAAAAATGCCTGACTTACACTCTGAAATCAGGCCTTTGTTGTGTCCCTATATCTAGAAAAATGCCTGACTTACACTCTGAAATCAGGCCTTTGTTGTGTCCCTATATCTAGAAAAATGCCTGACTTACACTCTGAAACCAGGCCTTTGTTGTGTCTCTATATCTAGAAAAATACCTGACTTACACTCTGAAATCATGCCTTTGTTGTGTCTCTATATCTAGAAAAACACGTTCTTTCACTCCATCAACTGGATCGCACTAACCGTTCTTTTACTCCATCAACTGGATCGCACTAACCGTTCTTTCACTCCATCAACTGGATCGCACTAACCGTTCTTTCACTCCATCAACTGGATCGCACTAACCGTCCTTTCACTCCATCAGCTGGATCGCACTAACTGTCCTTTCACTCCATCAGCTGGATCGCACTAACCGTCCTTTCACTCCATCAGCTGGATCGCACTAACCGTTCTTTCACTCCATCAGCTGGATCGCACTAACCGTTCTTTCACTCCATCAGCTGGATCGCACTAACCGTTCTTTCACTCCATCAGCTGGATCGCGCTAACCGTTCTTTCACTCCATCAGCTGGATCGTACTAACCGTCCTTTCACTCCAGAATGTTTCACCCACATGTTATATCCCCATCCCTATATTATACACCTTACATTCAATGTGTAGGCCTAATATTACACGCCATACATTCAAGGCGCAAGCTAACACTTCACACCGTACATTCAAGGTGTAGGCCTAATATTACACACTATACATTCAAGGTGTATGCCTAATATTACTTAATGTTAATAGGCTTAATGTTACACACAGTAATTTTAATTTATTACATTTCTTGGCAGAAGTGTTTAAAGCATTAAATATAGGAAATAGTCTGAAAAAAAACAGATTTAGGAATTCCAGAGGAACGAAAGCAGGACGTTCGGTAAATAAACGAAAATAAATAAATAAATAAATAGAATGCATGCGTTTAAAGCATTCTTGCATAATACAGTTGTTACTTGTTTATGGCACATAAGCTCAACAGTTCTCAACAGTCATCATCCTGCTGACTTCAGATCTTTGCTTCGGTCTTCTACACCGCTCATATCTGATCGCGCGTATCTCATGGAGTTAGTGTAGTAAGTTTCTCCGTCCGATCTCTGGGGTCATAAACAGCAGAATGTCACTCACACTCCATGCCTATGCGGAGATTAAAATCGCCTCAACAGAGCAAAGGAGTAACTTCCTTTACGACGTGATCAGTTTGTATACAAACACGCACTGAACTCCATGACAACATCACACTGCTGCACTCTCGGAGCTCTTTGACAACATGACACTGCTACACACACTGAGCTCGATGACAACATGACACTGCTACATGCACTGAGCTCATTGACAACATGATACTGCTACATGCACTGAGCTCATTGACAACATGACACTGCTACACTCAGTGACCTCATTGACAACATAACACTGTTACACATATTGAGCTCTATGATAACATGACACTGCTACACGCACTGAGCTCTATGACAACATGACACTGCTACACTCACGGAGCTCTTTGACAACATGACACTGCTACACGCACTGAGCTCTGACAACATGACAGTGCTACACTCACTCAGCTCTATGACAATATGACAGTGCTACACTCACTCAGCTCTATGACAACATGTATGACACAGCTAGAAATCAAACCGGAATGCAGATACCAGAATACCGCAATGAACCATGTATGGGTGTAATGATAGGCTTATATCATACCGAAATAGCTTATTATTTTTTATACCAACATGATTTTAATGTTGGAAATATTCGTAATTCACAAAACTAAGCTATGTGATATGTGGATGCTATGAAAATCACTTTAGAAAATGATACATTTTAATGATTGGTCGTTCAGCACAGACTCAAAAACAAGCTTTTTACCGACAGGGTAATTGAATGCACTGGAGTAAAGTGGCATATTAGAAGTGAGTGAGTGAGTGCTTGGGGTTTAACGTCGTACTTAGCAATTTTTCAGTAATAATACGACGAGCATATTAAAAGAGATTAAATCTAAATAATGTGGGTCATTAATGAATGCCACGTTTATGTTACACACATGTAACAGTTCAGTTATCTTATATGTTTTCAAATACTAATTTAATTCCAGTTTTCCCGCAGAAGGGCTTTTGCGGAAAGGTTAATCTGATAGTCTTAATGATTAAGACCATAGACATAATATAATAGTCGCCGTCGGCTGCGCCGTGGATGTAATAAAGGACTGTCCCCATACCACTGGCATTTAACTGACGAATTACCATGGAGTGGACAACCATTACCATTCTGTGGGCACTTTTAACAACATTCGCCGAGGCAACTCTCGCCGGTGGTAAAAATCTGCTTTTCTTTATTTGGAGTTTGATCTCTAATTTCTGCTTTAAAAAATTTGTCCAGAGATTACAATAGTCATTTTCCCTTGCGGCACGTGTTGCCTTCGGTACGCGTGTACTTATCATGACGACTAAAGATCACCAACAGTGAAATGATGAATCTTTCTGTCCGTGACATGAAGACGTTTGTCTTTTTGGCCAGCAGTTGTCTTTCCTGACATTCTCTCCTAAATTAGCAGTTTTTGTTGTCCTTAGGCTTTGGTTCAAACTATAGGTGAGCTCTAAGAAAAGTGTGCGCTTTTCATAAAAAAACCCTCATGTTATTTCATAACCTTTGGGACCAGATTGAATTGGGGCTTGTAGAGACACATAAGTGTTGATTACAAAGCAGATGTATAGGTGTGCGTTGTATCTCGTCTTTGTTTCCGCCGCACCCAGGGTAGATTGCACGGTGTGGTTACATTGTCTCATCGGTATATGGTAGATGTTATTCACTGGCTCTGTTTCTCATCTTTGTTTCCGCCGCAACCAGGGTAGACGCCACGGTGTGGTTACATTGTCTCATCCGTATATGGTAGATGTTTTTCATTGGCTCTGTTTCTCATGTTTGTTTCCGCCGCACCCAGGGTGGGCGCCAATGTGTGGTTACATTGTCTCATCGGTATATGATAGATGTTTTCCACGTGCGCTGTATCTTGTCTTTGTTTCCGTCGCACCCAGGGTGGGCGCCAGTGTGTGGTTACATTGCATCATCGGAATATGGTAAATGTTGTTCACCTGCGCTGTATTCTGTCGTTTTCCCTCAGAGCCACAGAAGGTTTATACATTGTCTCAATGGAATATGGTACCTATTCTTGAAGTGCGCTGTATTTTGTCTTTGTTGTTCAAGAGCCCTGTGTTGACGTCACCGGAGCGCCTGCATCAGAATGGCAGCGCTGCCAGGGTTCTTGCTGCTCGGCACGATGTTCATGTATTAACGTGGATGGAGAACCTCAGGCCGACTGCCAAGTCATGTAAGTAGTACACCATACCATAAACATGTAAAATGTAGGTCAGTTCTGTACTACAATGGTTAGGGTAGAAAGCGTCTGAGTATAATGGGACATTTCACATTGTGTAGTGGATAGAGTATGGAACCTCTGCATCATGAACAGGTGACACCACGCGATTTCTATAGGTCTTTTGGGGAAATTATTTCTTAAAATTTGTTATTTCGTTTTGGAGATTTGCTACCTTTGAGAAGGCTCCCTGCTCTTCTTTCAAGACACTCCCCAGTTTGAGCAGTTTGAGCAAACTGTTTGGAAATATGCACACTTAATATTTGTTGTTCTGAAATTATGTAATTGTGGTGAATCTTCACTGATAAAATAAATACGACCACGTTTATTTACGACGATAGACTGTCTATTCAGCTCTTCATATACAAGGTGTTCTGTCCGGAAGATACTGAGGTGACTTCCAGAACTACGTAATCTGTAAGAAGTTTCTCTCTGACGAGGTGATGGTCACTCGCAAAATTACAGAGTTTACAATGTATCCTGGGAATATAGCAAAGCTTAAATTTTAGTTGTTACCTCCCTTGCCAGCTGCGCAGGCATCGCCTTGAGACCCGGATGTCGCCTCCTCGAACCGTTCCAGAACTCCACACATATGGACTGCTGCAGAACGGAATGCACAGGTGAGATTGCAGGATGTTTGACTTTATCACAACCCACCTACGGCCAGACCTGTAATACGAAACTCAAATGCTAGAAATACGTTGGGAGTATGGTTTGATAGAAAGGGATTCCACCGGTGATGGATGTTTTAGTAACACTGCTATGCTTTTAAGTTCATTTGTCCTTAAAATGTTATGCCAAAGAATGCGTTGGATCAGACCTGCCCCATTCGCGAAATGTTTTGTTAGCTAATTAACATCTTTCAAACCGAGTAACAAATACTGGGGACGAAGAAATTGCTTGGAAGAGCATCTAGAAATGGAACTGATTTCCGTTAGACAGGTACTCCAGAAAGGGGACTAGCCTTAGACCAGTGAGCTGGTGGGTTCTTATCCAGATCCTACTCGATCCATTGCCAGATTGAATCAGCTGTTGTCAGGTATCTGGAACCAGGTGTGCTGGTTATCTCCTAGTTCTTCCCAGTTTTATAAGCTCTGAAAGATTTCCTTGATGCACATTCATTCTTATTCATTTCTTACCTTCCAGAACAAACATGCCAATCATCCAGTGGACGACATTTTGGGGAAGGAGAGCGCTGGACGGAGTGTAATCTTGACCAGGGATGTTGTTGGAGAAACTGTCAGTGTGTGAGGGCCGGGAACCATCTGCTAGGAGTGTGTGAGCAAGAGTAAGTGCGTGACGGTCGGTTATCACCTATTGGGCCTGTCAGCCAGAGTAAGTGTGACTGTCGGATATTATCTGCTGAGTATCTGTGAGTCAGAGTAAGTGTGTGACTGTCGGTTATCACCTGTTGGGTTTTGTGAGCCAGAGTAAGTAAGGTTGGTTCTCATCGGTTGGATTCTGTGAGGCAGACTAAGTGTGACGCTCGGTTATCACCTGCTGGAGTCTCTGTGAGCCAGAGTAAGTGTGTGACGGGCGGTTATCATCTGTTGGGTTCTGTGAGCCAGAGTGACGGTTGGTTAACATCTGTTGGGTTCTGTGAGCCAGAATAAGTGTGTGACGGTCGGTTATCACCTGTTGGGTTCTGTGAGCCAGAGTAAGTATGTGACGGTCGGTTATCATCTGATGAGGTATCTGTGAGCCAAAGTAAGTGTGTGATGGTGGGTTATCGCTCGGTGTAAGAATCACAGAGACCAGCTGCTGGGGTATCTGTTAGTCAGTTTAAGTGTGAGAGGACAGGGGACTACCTGCTGGGGTATCAGTTGGCAGGGATAATTCTGTAAGAGCCGGGACCACCTGCTGGGGCTTAAGTTGGCTGGTGTAAGTGTGTGTGAGTCGGGGACCACCTGTTGATTTTTTACTGAGTCGGCGTAAGTGTGTGAGGGCCGGAGACCACCTGGTGGAGTATAAGTGGGCCGGTGTATGTGTGGGAGGGTCGGGGGACCACCTGCTGGAGTATAAGTGGGCCGGTGTAAGTGTGTGAGAGTCGGGGATCACCTGATGGGGTTTCAATGGGCCGGTGTAAGTGTGTGAAAGCAGGGGACCAGCTGTTAAGCTATCAGTCGGCCAGTTTAAGTGCGTGAAGGCCTGAGACCACTTGCTGAGGTATCAATGGGCCGGTGCAAGTGGGAAAGGACTGGAGACTACCAGCCGAGGTATCTGTGAGGTTTTGAAGAATATTTAATTGCAGCCCTCATCATCCTTCCACACATGGTGCAAGAAGTGTTTTAATCCACGTTTTTAGAAAGAGATTGAAAAGAAAGAGTGTTTATCGAGTTGTGGAAACTGTGCAGTAAAATAATGACAGTGGATAAAGTTTACAACTGTTCCTTGTGGCTTTTTTTCGCATTTTTACAAATTGTCCCGCGGCGTTTTCTCGGTACATGATTACAAGTTTCTATGCACCTGTATCTATGCAGCTGCTTATCAGTACACGAGTACAAGTTTCTATGCAGCTGCTTCTCAATACATTACCAGTTTCTGTGCAGCTGCTTCTCTGTACATGATTACAAATTTCTATGCAGCTGCTTCTCAATACATTACCAGTTTCTGTGCAGCTGCTTCTCTGTACATGATTACAAATTTCTATGCAGCTTCTTCTCGTTACATGGTTACAAGTCTCTATGCAGCTGTTTCTCTGTACATGATTACAAGTTTCTATGCAGCTGCTTCTCGGTACCTTCTTACAAGTTCCTATGCAGCTACTTCTCCGTACATGATCACAAGTTTCTATGCAACTACTTCTCAGTACCTTATTACAAGTTTCTATGCAGCTGCTTCTCAGTACCTTATTACAAGTTTCTATGCAGCTGCTTCTCAGTACATGATTACAAGTTTCATTGCAGCTGCTTCTCGTTACATGGTTACAAGTCTCTATGCAGCTGCTTCTCAGTACATGATTACAAAATTCTATGCAGCTGCTTCTCGGTACCTTCTTACAAGTTTCTATGCAGCCACTTCTCCGTACATAATTACAAGTTTCTATGCAACTACTTCTCAGTACCTTATTACAAGTTTCTATGCAGCTGCTTCTCAGTACCTTATTACAAGTTTCTATGCAGCTGCTTCTCAGTACATGATTACAAGTTTCTATGCAGCTGCTTCTCGTTACATGGTTACAAGTCTTTATGCAGCTGCTTCTCAGTACATGATTACAAGTTTCTATGCAGCTGCTTCTCTGTACATGATTACAAGTTTCTATGCAGCCACTTCTCAGTACACGATTACAAGTTTCTATGCAGCTGCTTCTCGTTACATGGTTACAAGTTTCTATGCAGCTGCTTCTCAGTACATGATTACAAGTTTCTATGCAGCTGCTTCTCGTTACATGGTTACAAGTCTCTATGCAGCTGCTTCTCTGTACATGAATACAAGTTTCTATGCAACTACTTCTCAGTACCTTATTACAAGTTTCTATGCAGCTGCTTCTCGGTACCTTCTTACAAGTTTCTATGCAGCCACTTCTCCGTACATGATTACAAGTTTCTATGCAGCTGCTTCTCAGTACATGATTACAAGTTTCTATGCAGCTGCTTCTCAGTACCTTATTACAAGTTTCTATGCAGCTGCTTCTCGTTACATGATTACAAGTCTCTATGCAGCTGTTTCTCGGTAGATGATTACAAGTTTCTATGCAGCTGCTTCTCGGTACCTTGTTACAAGTTTCTATGCAGCTGCTTCTCCGTACATGATTACAAGTTTCTATGCAACTACTTCTCAGTACCTTATTACAAATTTCTATGCAGCTGCTTCTTGGTACCTTCTTACAAGTTTCTATGCAGCTGCGTCTCCGTACATGATTACAAGTTTCTATGCAGCCACTTCTCAGTACCTTATTACAAGTTTCTATGCAGCTGCTTCTCTGTACATGATTACAAGTTTCTATGCAGCTGCTTCTGAGTACATGGTTACAAGTCTCTATGCAGCTTCTTCTCGTTACATGGTTACAAGTCTCTATGCTGCTGCTTCTCTGTACATGATTACAAGTTTCTATGCAACTACTTCTCAGTACATGATTACAAGTTTCTATGCAGCTGCTTCTCTGTACATGATTACAAATTTCTATGCAGCTGCTTCTCGTTACATGGTTACAAGTCTCTATGCAGCTGCTTCTCAGTACATGATTACAAGTTTCTATGCAGCTGCTTCTCGGTACCTTCTTACAAATTTCTATGCAACTACTTCTCCGTACATGATTACAAGTTTTTATACAACTACTTCTCAGTACATGATTACAAGTTTCTATGCAGCTGCTTCTCAGTACATGGTTACAAGTTTCTATGCAGCTGCTTCTCTGTACATGATTACAAGTTTCTATGCAGCTGCTTCTCAGTACACGATTACAAGTTTCTATGCAGCTGCTTCTCAGTACATGATTACAATTTTCTATGCAGCTGCTTCTCGTTACATGGTTATAAGTCTCTATGCAGCTGTTTCTCTGTACATGATTACAAGTTTCTATGCAGCTGCTTCTCGTTACATGGTTACAAGTTTCTATGCAGCTACTTCTCCGTACATGATTACAAGTTTCTATGCAACTACTTTTTAGTACGTTATTACAAGTTTCTATGCAGCTGCTTCTCAGTACATGATTACAAGTTTCTATGCAGCTGCTTCTCGTTACATGGTTACAAGTCTCTATGCAGCTGTTTCTCGGTACATGATTACAAGTTTCTATGCACCTGTATCTATGCAGCTGCTTATCAGTACACGAGTACAAGTTTCTATGCAGCTGCTTCTCAGTACATGGTTACAAGTTTCTATGCAGCTGCTTCTCTGTACATGATTACAAGTTTCTATGCAGCTGCTTCTCAGTACACGATTACAAGTTTCTATGCAGCTGCTTCTCAGTACATGATTACAATTTTCTATGCAGCTGCTTCTCGTTACATGGTTATAAGTCTCTATGCAGCTGTTTCTCTGTACATGATTACAAGTTTCTATGCAGCTGCTTCTCGTTACATGGTTACAAGTTTCTATGCAGCTACTTCTCCGTACATGATTACAAGTTTCTATGCAACTACTTTTTAGTACGTTATTACAAGTTTCTATGCAGCTGCTTCTCAGTACATGATTACAAGTTTCTATGCAGCTGCTTCTCGTTACATGGTTACAAGTCTCTATGCAGCTGTTTCTCGGCACATGATTACAAGTTTCTATGCAGCTGCTTGTAGGTAAAGGTCGGTGGTTTTTGTCATTCATAAAACCGATTCCCTGTCGTACTTGTGATAGTTTGTGTACTTGATAAAATGTCTGCTTATTTTTAGGTGCTTGTCTGCCCAGCTGCCAAGAGGTTGCTTTATCGCACAGTCAGTCGAAACTGATGGCGTACAAAGGTGTTGTAACATCAGATGCCCTTGTAAGTAGGACAGGCTCACAGTGGTGTTATTCCTTGATGATAATTACTTTAAATTCTAGGCAATCTAGACAGGTGCTAGACTGAGTGCAACTTAAGTCAAGAGGTTTGTCAGCTACCGGCTTATGAACTGTGGCTTTAAGTCAGGAGGTTTGTCAGGTACCTGCTTATGAGCTGAGGCTTTATGTCAGGAGGTTTGTCAGGTACCTGCCTATGAGCTGCAGCTTAAAGCCAGGAGGTTTGTCAGGTACCTGCTTATGAGCTGTAGCTTGATGTCAGGAGGTTTGTCAGGTACCTGCCTATGAGCTGCAGCTTAAAGCCAGGAGGTTTGTCAGGTACCTGCTTATGAGTTGTGGTTTTATGTCAGGAGGTTTGTCAGGTACTTGCTTATACGCTGCGACTTTATGTCAGGAGGTTTGTCAGGTACCTGCTTATAAGCTGTGGCTTGATGTCAGGAGGTTTGTCAGGTGCCTGATTATGAGCTGAGCCTTTGTATCAGGAGGTTTGTCAGGTACCTGCTTATGAGCTGCGACATTATGACAGGAGGTTTGTCAGGTACGTGCTTATGAGCTGTGGCGTGATGTCAGGAGGTTTGTCAGGTACCTGCTTATAAGCTGTGGCTTGATGTCAGGAGGTTTGTCAGGTGCCTGATTATGAGCTGAGCCTTTATATCAGAAGGTTTGTCAGGTACCTGCTTATACGCTGCGACTTTATGTCAGGAGGTTTGTCAGATACCATCTTATGAGCTGTGGCTTGATGTCAGGAGGTTTGTCAGGTACCTGCTTATGAGCTGTGGCTTGATGTCTGGAGGCTTGTCAGGTACCTGCTTATGAGCTGTGGCTTGATGTCTGGAGGTTTGTCAGGTGCCTGATTATGAGCTGAGCCTTTATATCAGGAGGTTTGTCGGGTTCTTGCTTTTGAGTTCTGGCTTTATGTCAGGAGGTTTGTAAGGTACCTGCTTATCAGCCCCGGCTTTATGTAAGGTTTGTCAGGTACCTATTAGCAATTAATTAATTAGCAATCAAACCGAGCTAAATCCATGGCCAACAGGGTGTTGTATCACCACCAGATTTTAATTTTGTTCACTTATGTTTTATCGCTTTTGTTTTTTGTTTTTTTATCAGTCTTACAGCACGGATTCCCAGATCTCTTAAGCCAGGATTCCCAGATCTCTAAAGCCAGGATTCCCAGATCTCTAAAGCCAGGATTTCCTGATGGGAGTGCCATGATGGTACAATGAAGCCTCTTGGAAATCAGTGGGACGCGGTTTCACTGAGTCTCACTCATAATGTGTATTATCTATTGCATTAATAAAGAAACCGTTTGCAATTCCTTCTGAAAATAAATACTGTTCTCGCTTACTTTAGTGAGTAATTCATTCAAGATGCAACCAAACAGAGGTAGAAAAGATTTTATTGCTGTCATTCTTTGTGGCCACTACGACTTGCACATTACAGATGGTAGTTACCTGGAATCCTTAAGAGCTACTCAGGTAGAATTCACTTAATTCAGAAAATGTTGAGGGTCAGATTCCTGAAAACTATTTTTGACTTAAGTCAGAATTTGAAATACGATTTTGGAGTTAATATTAGAGCTCTATAAATTAGGATTTTTACCACTTCATAAATATAATTGGAAGACGAATTTGTCAGAATTTCATTTTCTAGTATCATACACTAAGCGTTGTGAGGAGGTTTTTAAGTTCTGACTTAAGCCAGAAACGGCTTTGTGGAATCGGCCCCAGGTTTGAAAATCTGAAATCTGTACTGACGTCCGTCATGAGGATTACTGAGTTGGGGTGATAATATGGCCTTGGAAAATGTTCTGGTGGGCGTCTCGTGAAAGCATCAAGGTCGATTCTTGTTAATGTAACATCATATAGCTTTATTATCCAAGGATTTGTCTCCCCCTGAGAGAGGATCACACTAGTGCGCAGACACCGTACTACATGGGCATACTGTGCTTGCTTGTGTTTCATAACCTTGTGTAGTTCCAAGTCACATTGCATTCTATGAGTTTGAACATAACGCTTAAGAGGAATCCCACAAATGCCAGCGGTTATACCACTTTGTAAGATATGAAGAGTAATGTGTTGTCCGGTCAAAACCCAGTCTCATAACCATCATTGTGATGGCCATTGCTCATGTCCTTCTCCATCTCCGACGCGGTGTCCATCTTGGCCATTTCTCCCCGGGACAGGTGAGCGACGATTCCACAGCCGAAGCCGTCACCGAGGACATTGATCATCGTCCGGAAACGATCCCTGATCAATCAGAACAAACACCAAGACTTAAGTCCCTACTCTCCCACAGAGCCGCTCACCCACTCAGGCACTTATCCATTCACCTGTTCACCCACTCACGCACCCTCCCAATCACCACTTACCCACTTACCCTCTCACGCACTCACCCACTCACCTACTCACTACTCACCCACTCACCCGCTCCACTCATATGACGAATGACGAATCATATGACGAATTGAAGATTACAATGTACGCGTGGTAGTATTACAGTGTCAAATAAAATGTTTGACTGAATACTGCCACAAAGGTCAAGATGTGCACGTATACGGAGGATTTATGTAAAAGTAACACGGGCAAGGCGATAATGCGTATTTTTTTATTTGGTGGAGATGTTATAGGCTATGTAATTAATTATTTTTTGACTTGCATTGTAACTACAATTTTAACGAAAAAATAGCGTGCACTTACTGAAATATGGTACTGACGCCTATTCTGTGCATTTATAACACTAATGAGTTTATCCCCTCGCATTTTCTGAAAATTGTTGGTTAGGAGTATTAGTAAACACCTTAGTAAAATTAATATCGCCTAGTAACCTTAGTATCGCCTAGTTACCTTAGTATCGCCTAGTAAACTTAGTATCGCCCTAACGTATAAAATTTGGGAAATGGACGGTACAGTATCTAACACTTAAAACCGATTACTCACAAAAACCAGTCGATTGCTAAGATTAATGTGACGTCATCAGTGGGTAGACCAACCGCTGAGAGCACAATCACCATGGTAACAAGCCCCGCCTGTGGCACTCCTGCCGCCCCAATAGCAGCTGCTGTAGCCGTTATACTGAAATGAAATCGAAATCTGTAAAGCAGGGATTTTATTCTCTAGTTGATTTGGAAGAGAATGTTAGTACACTGAAAATGCTGCTTTGTTAAATTTTAAGAGAATTTACTTTGTTAACCGTCTTTTAACAAATTGTTTGTTTAAACTAACAAACTACTCTGTTACTGACTGTACTCTGGGAATAGGTAACAAAGTCACTTGAACCGACAGCGCCCTCTACAATGGCGCGCTGTGATTCTGCAACAATTTAGCGACTGTCTGGATAGGTGGAAGAGACAAGATTCTGTTTTTCAGTCCAGTTGTGTATAACTAATTTGGTGCAGCTTGAAGGGGAAATCTAACTAACTTCTGGAATCAGCATGGAAAGATCAATCAAATTGGTGAAAACTATCGTTATCAAGACCGTAGTGAAATATCGTAGCGAAACACAATTTGCTAAAAGATTAAATTGTTCTTTGTTAAATAAAAACATTACTTTTATAAATGAATTAACAAAGCCACTTAGTTAAAATTAATTTAATCTGCAGATGGTCGTGGGTTTCCCCGGGCTCTGCCAAGCTTCCACCCACCATAATGCTGGTCGCCGTCGTATGAGTGAAATATTCTTGAGTACGGCGTAAAACACCAATCAAATAAATAAATAAATTACTTAATTAAAATTAATTTAACAAAGTACTTTGTTGACACATAGAACAAAGTTCTTTGTTAACAGTAACAAAGTAGGTTTTCAGTGTATACACTAATTGAGACGATTTGACTCTAGTTTGAAACATTAGGCACTAAGTTATCACAGATAATCAGATATCCCTGAAAGTGCACTTAATTTTACCACACCTCAAATACATGTAGCTTTGTTGAGGTTTGACCTCACCCAAGAGTGAAGTGGACTGGTCACGTGACAAATGATGAGTGGAGATTTGCCGCCTGTTTTGAGAAGACAACAGATGATAAGAGTAAATCAAGGACGAAGAAGATAGTGGGGACCTGGGATAGTTTACCTGACAGTGATGACTTTACCGACGTCCATAGACATCTGGTTGATCTGCCCTATAAATATGGCGGCCACCGCTTCGTACAGCGCCGTCCCATCCATGTTGATCGTAGCTCCTACAGGCGCCACAAACTTTATTATACGCGGGTCTATGCCGTTGTTTTCCTCCAAACATTGCATCGTTAGTGGCAAAGTGGCAGAACTGCAAAAACAGAGAATATGTCATGTAATCAGATGTCCAAGCTGATCCGTGCAACATTAGACGTTTTCAAAAATGTTGAAGGCTGTTTAATTATAAAATGATAACAGTTCCAATCTCTGATTCTTCCGAACCACATATTAGTTTCAGTCCTAATCATCAATACGAGCTACTGTTAAGGGTCTATCCTCGATTGTCAAATGAGGTCGCGTGTTCGAATCCACCTCTCGATGCTTTGGCTGCGGCTTGAAGTTACTATGGTGATCACATCCAAGGCGATGGCCGGTTGTTGATTCCCAACGCTACATTTTTGTCCCCCGTAAACCTGACAGCCATTATATATGAGGGTAACACGTTCAACACAGGTACATGTATATTCTCTTAATGTGGATATTGTCTGATGCTACATGGGAGCCTCGCCAGGAGCTAGTAAAAACACTGATGGCGCTGTGCCAAGGAAACTTTGGCAACTGGCTGAGGTTGAGTGCCCGAGTGTGTGTAACTGTAAGGCTTTGGAAATCACTGACGTGATTGGTGTGTGAATATGCATGAGGAGTGATCGCTTTTGATCAACCTAATCACCTTGAGGAAGTGGCCAGCGCCGTGACCAGGGCCTGTATGATTCCGTACAGGTACTTGAACGGATTTTTACGGACGATGACGAAGTAGAGGAGTGGAAGGACGATGAGCCCGTGGATGGCGAGGCCGGAGAGTACGGTGAGGGCGTACATGCCGATCTGCTGGATGACAGCCTCTGGGTCTTCCATCTCCACGACCTTGGCGGCAATGAGGAAGGTCACGCCGATAGGAGAATACCTGGGAAGTATCGGGTACACAGGTAAACATCATGCCGATAGGAGAATACCTGGGAAGTATCGGGTACACAAGTAAACATTATGCCGATAGGAGAATACCTGGGAAGTATCGGGTACACAGGTAAACATTATGCCGATAGGAGAATACCTGGGAAGTATCGGGTACACAGGTAAACATCATGCCGATAGGAGAATACCTGGGAAGTATCGAGTACACAGGTAAACATCATGCCGATGGGAGAATACCTGGGAAGTATCGGGTACACAGGTAAACATCATGCCGATAGGAGAATACCTGGGAAGTATCGGGTACACAGGTAAACATCATGCCGATAGGAGAATACCTGGGAAGTATCGGGTACACAGGTAAATATTATGCCGATAGGAGAATACCTGGGAAGTATCGGTACACAGGTAAACATTATGCCGATAGGAGAATACCTGGGAAGTATCGGGTACACAGGTAAACATTATGCCGATAGGAGAATACCTGGGAAGTATCGGGTACACAGGTAAACATTATGCCGATAGGAGAATACCTGGGAAGTATCGGGTACACAGGTAAATATTATGCCGATAGGAGAATACCTGGGAAGTATCGGGTACACAGGTAAACATCATGCCGATAGGAGAATACCTGGGAAGTATCGGGTACACAGGTAAACATCATGCCGATAGGAGAATATCTGGGAAGTATCGGGTACACAGGTAAACATCATGCATACTGAGACATGCATGCAAAAGTGACTCATGAGTTGTATTCCATTTCGTACAATGAACTAGTCGCTTTTAGGCGTATCATGGAAATGGCCCGACAGGAATAATATTTATGTGTATATCTTCAATGGAAAGTTAGAAAGATCCCCTTTTTCAGAGTACACTTTACCACAAGTATACAGGGCCATATCTCCTTTTTCAGAGTATACTTTCCCACATTTATACAGGGCCATATCCCCTTTTTCAAAGTACACTTTACCACAATCATACAGGGCCATATCCCCTTTTTCAAAGGACACTTTGTCACATTTATACAGGACCATATCCCCTTTTTCAAAGTACACTTTACCACAATCATACAGGGCCATATCCCCTTTTTCAAAGGACACTTTGTCACATTTATACAGGACCATATCCCCTTTTTCAAAGTACACTTTACCACAATCATACAGGGCCATATCCCCTTTTTCCGAGTACATTTTACCACAATCATACAGGGCCATATCCCCTTTTTCAAAGGACACTTTGCCACATTTATACAGGACCATATCCCCTTTTTCAAAGTACACCTTACCACAATCATACAGGGCCATATCCCCTTTTTCAAAGTACACTTGACCACAATCATACAGGGCCATATCCCCTTTTTCAAAGGACACTTTGCCACATTTATACAGGACCATATCCCCTTTTTCAAAGTACACTTTACCACAATCATACAGGGCCATATCCCCTTTTTCCGAGTACATTTTACCACAATCATACAGGGCCATATCCCCTTTTTCAGAGTACAATTTACCACAATCATACAGGGCCATATCCCCTTTTTCAGAGTACACTTTACCACAATTATACAGGGCCATATCCCCTTTTTCAAAGTACACTTGACCACAATCATACAGGGCCATATCCCCTTTTTCAGAGTACACTTTACCACAATTATACAGGGCCATATCCCCTTTTTCAAAGTACACTTGACCACAATCATACAGGGCCATATCCCCTTTTTCAAAGTACACCTTACCACAATCATACAGGGTCATGTCGCCTTTTTCAGAGTACACTTTACCACGATTATACAGGAAGAGTATATATCCTCTTTACTAATCTGAAGTGATTCACATGGTAAAAGTAGAAAGGTCATACGCTAGTAGGATATGCTATCATCTTGTCAACAGGCTTTCATGCTACATGCTAAACCTGGTCGACAGTATTCCTTAAGACCAAATGAAGAATGCACAGTGCCGAGAAATGCGTATTGCGTATTGAAATTAGGCATGCAATGGTGACGTTACCAATATTTCACTTTTTCTTGCACACTTTTACTTGCACACTTTTATTTACACACTTTCACCTGCACACTTTCCTTGCACACTGTGGAATGAATACTGTACGAATGACCACACTAAGGTTTCCCATTTAGGCTACATCGCGCGGCAGATATGAATGAAGTTAATCAGGCTATGCGCTAGTCCTACCAAATAACAAGACTGATCAGTTTCATCGTAGCGATGTTGAGCGAGTCAAACAGCTCCACCAGAGGACGCCCCTTTTCTCCCATCCGGCCGATGATGATGCCAAAGAAGATGGAGAAGACAACCAAACCCATAATGTTAATGCCGTCCACGGTTACCAGTTTGGGCTCGAACTCCTGAGGGGCTGTTACCAAAAAGATACAGGGTTCACATTTATTTATTTCTTTATTTATTTGCTTTCTTACTTACTTACTTACTTACTTATTTACTCATTCATTCAATTGTTTAGTTTTTATTCATTCATTCATTCTTTCCTTCATTTCTTTACCCATTCATCTTTTATTCATCACAACAAGCATGTACCAACAACGGAACTTCACCACAAGCATATACCGACAATGGAGCCTCATCACAACAAATATATACCAACAGTGGAGCCTCATTACAATAAACTTCATCACAACAAACATATATCGACAATAGAGCTTCATCACAACAGCCATATACCGACAAAGGAGCTTCATCACAACAGCCATATACCGACAAAGGAGCTTCATCACAACAGCCATATACCGACAATGGAGCTTCATCACAATAGCCATATGCGGACAATGGAGCTTCATCACAACAGGCATATACCGACAATGGAGCTTCATCACAACAAACATGTACCAACAACGGAACTTCATCACAACAAGCATATACCGACAATGGATCTTCATCACAACAAACATATACCGACAAGGGTGATTCATCACAACAAGCATGCACCGACAATGGAGCTTCATCACAACAGCCATATACCGACAATGGAGCTTCATCACAACAGCCATATGCGGACAATGGAGCTTCATCACAACAGGCATATACCGACAATGGAGCTTCATCACAACAAACATGTACCAACAACGGAACTTCATCACAACAAGCATATACCGACAATGGATCTTCATCACAACAAACATATACCGACAAGGGTGATTCATCACAACAAGCATGCACCGACAATGGAGCTTCATCACAACAGCCATATACCGACAATGGAGCTTCATCACAACAGCCATATGCGGACAATGGCGCTTATTCTCAACAGGCATATACCGACAATGGGGCTTCATCACAACAAACATGTACCAACAATGGAGCTTCATCACAACAGCCATATACCGTCAATGGATCTTCATTACAACAAAAATATACCGGCAATGGTGCTCCATCACAACGAACATAAACCGACAATGGAGCTTCATCACAACAGTCATATGCCGACAAACTTCATGACAAAGAGCCGCTCATTCATGCACCACAGGACCCTCGAATAGGCACGTACATATATATCCCCATTGTAAGTACAAGGACCCTTATATGCGAGACCATTGTCATGTTATGATTACAACAAGAACCAACGAGGATCACCTGCTGTCTTGTTTGTAGCATTCTGTATCAAGTCCGAGGTTTGCTCCACAAAGACGCTCATGTTCGCCACTGACGTCAGGTTTACGTCATCAGTTTGGTTCACAGGAATTTGCTCTGTAACTGTCTGAAAACATGATTAACATGCTTTTTTATTATTGTTCAACACCATACTTAACATTGTTATAACAGTGGTAAACATTAGAGTGTTATCAAAGTGGTGAACGTTACAGTGCTATTGCAGTGGTGAACGTGGTGGTTTTTTTACAGTGGTGAACGTTACAGTGTTATTACAGTGGTGCGATAGTTTTGAGCACCCACCTCACCAAAAATCCGACTCCGTCATACATGGGAAATTTTCTTTTATAGGGCGTCAAAAGCGGCAACAAAATAAATAATAAAAACAGTCAATCATGATATTCGTATAATTTTATTTGCTTATCCCACTAGGTGGTCTCCACCGTAAATCGGTCAGTTTCTACACATACCACCCAGCCTACGTGGACATGTGACGTTGATTGTGCTGACCACTATGACAGGCAGGCTAAGATGGCATTCATGCTTAAAAGAAAACTCCTTGAGAAAAACAATAATTGGGCGTACGACCCTGATGCAGCCAATGCGACGCGCTCACACTTGCACAAATACTTTCACACCGATTCGAATGTGCGGACAGTTCATAAAGCGTGTATACTGGCATTGTACATAAAGTAGCGATTGGCAAATATAGCGAGTCCTTCCCCTAGGGGATGAAAGAGAGTGTAAGTGTCACGTAGTTAACACAAATGTAGGTCGATATGTCCGCCTATGGGACATTAGTATACTGCTATACGTACGCAAGACACAATTAGTGTCCTGACCAGGCTATATGTACACAAGACAATACACAACAAGTGTCCTGACCAGGCTATATGTACACAAGACATTACACAACAAGTGTCCTGACCAGGCTACATGTACACAAGACATTACACAGCAAGTGTCCTGACCAGGCTATATGTACACAAGACAATACACAACAAGTGTCCTGACCAGGCTACATGTACACAAGACATTACACAGCAAGTGTCCTGACCAGGCTATATGTGCACAAGACAATACACAACAAGTGTCCTGACCAGGCTATATGTACACAAGACATTACACAACAAGTGTCCTGACCAGGCTATATGTACACAAGACAATACACAACAAGTGTCCTGACCAGGCTACATGTACACAAGACATTACACAGCAAGTGTCCTGACCAGGCTATATGTACACAAGACAATACACAACAAGTGTCCTGACCAGGCTACATGTACACAAGACAATACACAACAAGTGTCCTGACCAGGCTATATGTACACAAGACAATACACAACAAGTGTCCTGACCAGGCTATATGTACACAAGACAAAACACAACAAGTGTCCTGACCAGGCTATATGTACACAAGACAATACACAACAAGTGTCCTGACCAGGCTATATGTACACAAGACAATACACAACAAGTGTCCTGACCAGGCTATATGTACACAAGACAATACACAACAAGTGTCCTGACCAGGCTATATGTACACAAGACATTGCACAACAAGTGTCCTGACCAGGCTACATGTACACAAGACATTACACAGCAAGTGTCCTGACCAGGCTATATGTGCACAAGACAATACACAACAAGTGTCCTGACCAGGCTATATGTACACAACAAGTGTCCTGACCAGGCTATATGTACATAAGACAACACACAACAAGTGTCCTGACCAGGCTATATGTACATAAGACAATACACAACATAAGACAATACACAACAATACACAATACACAACAATACACAACAAGTGTCCTGACCAGGCTATATGTACACAAGACAAAACACAACAAGTGTCCTGACCAGGCTATATGTTCACAAGACAATACACAACAAGTGTCCTGACCAGGCTATATGTACACAAGACATTACACAGCAAGTGTCCTGACCAGGCGATATGTACACAAGACAATACACAACAAGTGTCCTGACCAGGCTATATGTACATAAGACAACACACAGCAAGTGTCCTGACCAGGTTATGTCAGGACACTCGTAAGACAATACAAAACGAGTGTCCTGACCAGGCTATATGTACATAGGACAACACACAACAAGTGTCCTGACCAGGCTATATGTACACAAGACAATACACAACAAGTGTCCTGACCAGGCTATATGTACACAAGACAAAACACAACAAGTGTCCTGACCAGGCTATATGTACATAAGACAACACACAACAAGTGTCCTGACCAGGCTATATGTACACAAGACATTACACAACAAGTGTCCTGACAAGGCAATATGTACACAAGATAATACACAACAAGTGTCCTGACCAGGCTTTAACTTACACAAATGATTGACAGCTGTCCTCTGACGGAGAATTAGGCTACGTAAAGGACCCCTTGCAAGTAGATAGGAAATCTTCCATGTAGCATTGTATTTTTTCATGCAGAAAAACAAGTAAAACTTACTTGAATATGATTTTATTTATTTATTTGATTGGTGTTTTACGTCGTACTCAAGAATATTTCACTTATACGACGGCAGCCAGCGTTATGGTAGAGCCCGGGGAAAACCCACGACCATCCGCAGGTTGCTGACAGAACTTCCTACGTACGGCCGGAGAGGAAGCCAGCATGAGCTGGACTTGAACTCACAGCGACCGCATTGGTGAGAGGCTCATTACGCTGCGCTAACCAGCTGAGCCACGGGGGCCCCCAACTTGAATGTGAAGCACAAGGGGTGTAACAAGGGGTCCTTTATATATATATATATTTTTATATACCTTGTATGTGCTCCATGAAGGTATGGCAGAGTATATGGCAAGCTGGAGCAACGAAACAGAACTGGTTGGCCTGGTGTCAGTATAATGTGACTGGGTGCGGTGTCATGGCCGGTGTCTTCAGCATGATACTTCAGTGGTGGAAGCACTTTGGCGGCAGTGTGATTGCGGTAACGGAATTGCATGGGTTGTTATGTTAGTTGAAATGCGATGTAGAGATGGTCTAGTAGAAGATTGAGAGTTGCTGGAGAGGGTTATTGGCCTTACTTACCCTTGAGAAGCAGGCTTGTATTAAGTTGTCAGGAAACATAACTCTGCCAAACAGAGATGGCATAAATACGAATTACTGTCCTTAACTGGCATAAATACTAATTACTGTCCTTAACTATGATTTTTTTTCTGATTTACAGAATGATTGACCATTGCTCTGGATCCATTTCACAACAACTCGTAAATACAATTTCTCGTGATATTTGTTGGAAATGACAGTACCATGAGGGCACGAGGTTTATCAGCACTGTATAACAGAAATTGATCTGTGATGTTTAGTGAAAGTAATATTCTAACTAATGTTGAAAGGTATTAGTATTAGAAACAAAATAAAATACGCTATCTGTATACATACGTTTGGGTACATAAATCATAAGTATATATAGCCCAACAGTACGTTATACCAGAATAAAATTATAGAAGTATTGTCTAACAGCTTCTGTATAAAGCAACTGCATATAATATTCCCAAAATGATTAACATCACCGGTAAACGCTTTGTCATTCATTTATTATAAAGTATTGAAGGATTTCTGTCCAGTTATGTGTTGATGACATTTCTATGACGTAAGCAGCTGGATCAATATAACAATGGATTTTCTGATGATCCCTTATTCCGTATTGCCTAGCTATGCTTGACGTGGACATTTTACCCCTAATCAATCTAACAATGGGTTTTCTGATGGTCCCTTATTCTGTATTGCCTACCTATGCTTGGCGTGGACATTTTACCCCTTATCAATCTAACAATGGATTTTCTGATGATCCCTTATTCTGTATTGCCTAGCTATTCTTGACGTGGACATTTTACCCCTAATCAATCTAACAATGGGTTTTCTGATGGTCCCTTATTCTGTATTGCCTAGCTATGCTTGGCGTGGACATTTTACCTCTAATCAATCTAACAATGGATTTTCTGATGATCCCTTATTCTGTATTGCCTAGCTATTCTTGACGTGGACATTTTACCCCTAATCAATCTAACAATGGGTTTTCTGATGATCCCTTATTCTGTATTGCCTAGCTATGCTTGGCGTGGACATTTTACCCCTAATCAATCTAACAATGGATTTTCTGATGATCCCTTATTCTGCATTGCCCAGCTACGCTTGGCGTGGACATTTTACCCCTAATCAATCTAACAATGGATTTTCTGATGATCCCTTATTCTGTATTGCCTATCTATGCTTGGCGTGGACATTTTACCCCTAATACTCACGTCTTGCTGTAAGCAATATTAGAGCCATAATTAGTTCCCGATATTCCAGTACAAATCGAAAACTCTGTCGCTTTTTAACCCGTCAAACTTCCAATATTAGATTACTGCTGATCATTAGATTTAGGAATACATGCATTAATGGAAAATCTATCGCAATGCGCATGCGTACACGACTAAGAGAATGTACATAGTTAACTTGCGAAATGACTACTGACCACAAGATCATTGCTTATCTTCCCGAAGAGTTGCTGCTTTCATAAAACTCACAGTTCGTGTCTCTTATATCAGTGTATACTGATAAAGCCTAGTGAAGGGGACATCGTACATGTTGTACGCCTCTATGTTGTACACTAATAAGTACCATCTCATCACAACAATTGAGGCTTCGAATAACTAATAACTAACTCGCTGTTAACTTCAGTCTCTCCTTAAGAAGCTTGTGAGGGAATGAACGCCATCGTGCCATGTTTCCGTCACACTGCCCTTAAGTCAATAAGTATGATTGGGATGATAATGTTGATAACCCCACTTATGATGATAATGATGATGGTGATAGCCCCACTGATGGTAATAATGATGATGTGATAGCCCCACCGATGATGATAACGATGATGGTTATAATCCTAGTGATGGTGATAATGATGATGCTGATAACCCCAGTAATGGTGATAATGATGATGGTGATAGCACCACTGATGGTGATAATGATGATGGTTATAACCCCAGTGATGGTGATAATGATGATGGTGATAACCCAACTGATGGTAATAATGATGATGCTGATAACCCCAGTGATGGTGATAATAATGGTGGTGATAAGACCAGTGATGGTGATAATGATGATGGTGATATCATTACAACGATAAGGGAAATGATTACAATAATGATGATGACGGTGATGATAACTGTGATGATGACCATTTACTTGCCTCACCTAACAAGATCCAACATGGCGTCGGCCGGGTTGACGTTCTTGGCTTCACCGCTCCGTTCGATGTTGTCTTTCCGTCCGTAGTCTCCTGGCCGGATAGCCACCACGAGGATGATGCCTAAGATGACAGCTGCTAGTGTGGTGGTCATGTAGTAGACAACTGCCCTGAGGCCGATCCGGCCCGATGACCGGGTGTCCAGAGCCGCTAGACCCGAGATGAGACTGGACACGATGAGGGGCAAGATCAGCATCTTCAACATCTGCATGAGGAGATCCCCGGGGAACCTCAGATACATGATCTGTCGGCTGTTGAACGGTGGCTGGACGTACCTTAGCCCAGCCCCCATCCCTATCCCCAGGAACATGGCCAGTATCAACAACACTAACAACAAGTTCTTCCGAAAAAAACGTTTTGCCTTCTGCCCACATGATTCCTCATCAGAAAATTTGGACGTTTGGTCGTAGTCCGTTGGAAGCTCACTCGCCGTCGACATCTTGCAAACTTTACCTATTAGCAAGTTGGTGAAGTTTGTAAACGTATCACCTGAAGTCGTCTCTCTACAAGCTAGCCAAGCCACGTGTAGCTGCAAATACTTCTGCGTCAAAAGTTCCCTGTCGACGAAATGCTGCCAGACGATGTTAGGAGATCAGATCAATGTTTTCTATTTGCCTGACCTTCCTCAGACTAGATATACCTGACGTGTCCCATAGAGTTCAGTCAGACGTGTCCGAGAGGCATGCGCAGTGAAAATGCAGCCTCAGGTTTTATAAGAGAGTGATATATTTTGCATAATGACATACGGACTTGTGTATTCAAGTCACACATCCGTGGGGGAGGGGGATAGGGAGTATCTGCTGAAGTCTTTTTTCCACCCTTGGCATAAACCCGGCTTTCCAGGCTTACCGGGTACACCGATGCAGCAAAACCAACACGCTACATTCAACGTTTCGATGTTTCTCTCATGCTCATAAAACTGCCAAAGACAAAAATAAGCGGTTTTAAAGCTAAGACCCATCTAGCATAGGTTATGTAATCAAAACGCAATTACATGAAATCAGACAATTCGACACATGAAACTGTAAAGACGACATTATCTATAACAGGCCAGTTATTTGAGGGAAGACAGAACGCTATCCCTGGGCCACTGGTACACAGTGTCTCAGTGAATGCAACTAGACCTTCACCCATGAGGTAGTGTGTTCAAATCCAGGCCTTGCTTATTCGACTAGGATGCAATATGTATACAGATGGGTGAGTTAGCACGACTACAGACACACTACAGATACGATATGTATACAGTTGGGTGAGTAACCACGACTACAGGTACACTACAGGTGCGATATGTATACCGGTACAATTAGGTGAGTTAGCACGAGTACAGGTGCGATATGTATACAACTGGGTGAGTTACCACGAACACAGATCCACTACAGGTACAACACTTATTTAAATGGGTAAGTTAGCATAAATACAGATGCACTAGAGGTACGATATGTACAGAATTGGGTGAGTTAGCAAGACTACAGACATGACAGGTGCGATGTATAGAATTGTGGGAGCCGGATAAATACAGAAAGTTTTCCTGTAGAATATGTAGATTCTGCAGATGATACAGATGATTTTCGTGTTCAAAGTGTAGACTACGGTGAACTAACAAGAATATACCTGTCCCAAATGTAGACTGTGGTGAGCTAACACGAATGCAGATGATTTATCTGTACCCAATGAAGTTTACAGTGAGCTAACACGAATACAGATGATTTAGCTGTACACAATGAAGTTTACACGACCTAACACGAATGCAGATGATTTAGCTGTACACAATGAAGTTTACAGTAAGCGAATACGAACACAGATGATCTACCTGTACCCAATCAAGTTTACAGTGAGCTAACACGAATACAGATGATTTAGCTGTACACAATGAAGTTTACACGACCTAACACGAATGTAGATGATTTAGCTGTACACAATGAAGTTTACAGTAAGCGAATACGAACACAGATGATCTACCTGTACCCAATCAAGTTTACAGTGAGCTAACACGAATACAGATGATTTAGCTGTACACAATGAAGTTTACACGACCTAACACGAATGCAGATGATTTAGCTGTACACAATGAAGTTTACAGTAAGCGAATACGAACACAGATGATCTACCTGTACCCAATCAAGTTTACAGTGAGCTAACACGAATACAGATGATTTAGCTGTACACAATGAAGTTTACACGACCTAACACGAATGTAGATGATTTAGCTGTACACAATGAAGTTTACAGTAAGCGAATACGAACACAGATGATTTACCTGTATACAATCAAGTTTACAGTGAGCTAATACGAATACAGATGATTTACCTGTACCCAATCAAGTTTACAGTGAGCTAATACGAATACAGATGATTTACCTGTACACAATGAAGTTTACAGTGAGCTAACACCAATACAGATGATTTACCTGTACACAATGAAGTTTACAGTGAGATAACACGAATACAGATGATTTAGCTGTACACAATGAAGTTTACAGTGAGATAACACCAATACAGATGATTTACCTGTACCCAATCAAGTTTACAGTGAGCTAACACGAATACAGATGATTTACCTGTACACAATGAAGTTTACAGTGAGATAACACGAATACAGATGATTTACCTGTACACAATGAAGTTTACAGTGAGATAACATGAGTACAGATGATTTACCTGTACACAATGAAGTTTACAGTGAGATAACATGAGTACAGATGATTTACCTGTACACAATGAAGTTTACAGTAAGCTAACACCAATACAGATGATTTACCTGTACACAATGAAGTTTACAGTAAGCTAACACCAATACAGATGATTTAGCTGTACACAATGAAGTTTACAGTGAGTTAACACGAATACAGATGATTTACCTGTATACAATCAAGTTTACAGTGAGCTAATACGAATACAGATGATTTACCTGTACCCAATCAAGTTTACAGTGAGCTAACACGAATACAGATGATTTGCCTGTACCCAATAAAGTTTACAGTGAGTTAACACGAATACAGATGATTTACCTGTACCCAATAAAGTTTACAGTGAGCTAACACGAGTACAGATAGTTTACCTGTACCCAATGTAGATTAGGGTGAGCTAACACGAATACAGATGATTTGCCTATACCCAATGTAGGACATGGTGAGCGAAGGCGAGTACAGATGATTTAGCTGGACACAATGTAGATTACGAGGAGCTAAGACGAATACAAATTATTTACCTGTACCAAATGTGGATTACAGTGATTTGACACAAATATAGATGTCTTATCTACACCATATGTAGAATACGTTGAGCTAGAATGAATACAGACATTATGCTGATCTCTCTGTATCGACTCTCCTTGTACATGCCACTGGACTGGTAAAGTTCGTCAAACAGGCGTCTATAAGTGGGCATATAAACCCATGGCTATGCCGAGATCTTCCATTATGGCTGTGCCTGGACTTGAGCCTATGGGATTAACACAGACTTAGCACTATGGTGAAGAAACCTGGTTGATAGCGGACTGGGAGTTCGACACATGTATGTCTGTTAGGGTATATAGCCCTAGGCATCACAGCAGCTGATAAACTGACAGTGAGTATAATAGATCTGAAGTCGATCGGTGAGGTTAAATCAGTTGATCAGTTGAACGACAGGTGCTACCAGCCTTACATGTTCTGAAAGGATGCTGGCCACGGAAACAGAGCAGCGGGAGATCCAAGGTTTCCGCATGTTACCATAACACGGCCGACAACAGGCCATGACTCACCAAACTGAACTCACTCTCGTCTACATCAGAAAAATGAACTCGGATATTGGTTCAGTATTCACTATGGCCATTTTGTCGTTACTTTTTATACAAGAAAAAACCGAAAAGATGTTTTGTTGTAATTTTGTCGTAAATGCTGCCTTGAGGATGTAAGCTCCTTATGGAGATATAGTACGACGTTAAACCCCCAAGCACTAACTGAAACCTTATGCAGATGTAGTACGACATATACAACCAAACCTATTTTGAAAGTTTAATTGAAAAACGGTAATAAATTGATAGTTTTTTCTAATGCTTCAGAAAGCATTCACAACGTCTCTATGTAGGGTAAATACCTCTTGATAGTTTATGTTGGTGATGATAAGTTTTCTCGACAATTAAAAAATAAATTTATAGTTGAAAATTTTTATTCCTGTCATGCTAAAATTACCCTAGAATTTGACAGAAGTAAGGCCTTGTTTTGCAATTCGAGTCTGTTTTGTACGGAGCTTAAGATGATGTTTCCAAAAATAGTTACAAGAACGATCACCTCCAAGATTCAGGAAAATATTCTAAATAAATTTAGCTTCACTTTATTTTTACCATTTATTTCCATTTTACGGTTCCGCAGTGTTGAATACTCAAACATGTATTATAATGACATATTGATGCTCATTCCAGAGCAAATACATACCATCAATTGATGTCAGAAAGATTTGTTAAAGAACATGTTGTTTTGTCCAGTTCTGTACAAACGTGAACCCTCACAATACACATACAATTTCCATACCGTCCGTTTGTTAAATGTCTTCTGTAGCAAGCTGACATTTGAAAGCCGCTCAACTTGAAACTCCTTATTCGTGTCAATACGCATATATTGAGAACAAGGAAACGTGCTCTCACAAGTTCTCTCTTTAGAGAATGTTGCCAATAGCCGAGAGAAAGCGGGTTAAGAGGCCGATTTAAGGATAACTTTTAAGATGGGGAATACGAGCCACATTATTCATCATGCTGCATTGGCTGTCCACTGAAGATCCCACAGGGAAAAGCAAACAGATTTCTTCAATAAAATCTTATACCAATGAATAAATGAGCGAATGACAATCAGTGCGAAAAGGTCCCAAGGACAAGGTTGTCAAATGGCAGGTAGGCTGTCGCACATGGCTGTTAAGATCATATGTGATCAGTGGATCAGTGGTGCGTGTGTTTAACTCTGGGTTGAGATCAGTGGTGCTCGTGTTTAGCTGTGGTTGATTGATTGATTGATTGATTTGATTTGATTGGTGTTTTATCCCGTACTCAAAAATATATCAATTATACGACGGCGGCCAGCATTATGGTGGGAGGGAATCGGGCGGAGCCCGGAGGAAACCCACGACCATCCGCAGGTTGCTAGCAGACCTTCGCACTTACGCCCAGAGAGGAAGACAGCATGAGCTGAACTCACAGTGAACTATGCTTTGAGATCAGTGGTGCTCGTGTTTAGCTGTGACTTGAGATCAATGGTGCTTGTGTTTAGCCGTGACTTTATATCAATGGTATTTGTGTTTAACTGTGACTTGAGACCAGTGTTGCTTGTGTTTAGCTGTGACTTGAAATCATTGTGTAAATGTGTGTGTAAAAGTTCGTAACATTTATAGGGTAGGTCGTTTTATAACTTTTTTTCGCATTCGACAATAGTTTTAAAGCTATAGTGACGAGTCGGAAATTAATTTAAGCGAAAGAAAATTTGAATTCATTAGCAAAATATGGATTTTTTGCCAAAAATCTCCGGTATGGCCGCTTTTGGTGATGGATCTATACAGGTTCAGTTGCACGTGTGAGTACAGTATAGCAGTGAATAAGAGATTCTACAGTGCGACTAACAGAATCAATAGTCCAGTGAGAGTGATTTATTTATTTATTTATTTGATTGGTGTTTTACCAATCACGGGAGAAATCCACGATCATCCGCTAGGTTGCTGCAAGACTTACCTACAGTACAGCCCATGCTCAACGGCAAACTGGGCAAGCCCAGACCGCGAACAAAGCTCATCCAGACCGCAAACAAAGTGCGGCCAGACCGCGGAAAATCGATGACCAGCCCGCCGTCGCCTACGGCGTAGGGCTAGCGTAGGCATGTGTCTGTGCCTAGAAAATAAATGTAGTTCGGCTGGTAATATGCAGCTTACCGCGACCATCTGACGGTGAAACCTGTCGGGAGAATTAGAATCACACGATCCATAAATACGCTCACACACTTACTTGAAATCAAGACTATCTATGCTGTTGATATGTTTTTATTGATCCAATTCATGAACATAATTTATTTTCAAGGTTTGTTTTCAGGTGCTTGTGTGAACTGGGATATACTGGCAGGATGCCAGTCCAGTGTACACGATCTTTGGCCGGCTACACTACAGTTTTGCGCCGGATTACAGTCAGTTGTGTGATGCCTTTACAGAAAATAAACAATATAACTTATCTGTGCCCTGGAAATAAATGTAGTTCGGCTGTCAAGCTTCGGGTTACCGTGACAATGTGGCTGTAAAACCTGCCTTGAGGATTACAAGTCAGAGAATGACACAAGCCGCCAATACGCTTAAAGACCTCTAGAGTGATCAAGATTATCTATAAGGCCACATCGTATAAGTCTAAGTCGGAAGTTATGTAGGTCATTAATATTGTTTCATTGTTTTAGTTAATGAAACTATTTTAATGTTTATATTTTAAGGTACCGGTACATGTAGGTATTTGGGGTAAAAACAGCCTTTGTCCATTGACACTAACGCAAATGTTTTGAGAAGCCAATACAGTGTGCGAGTTTTGATCGTAGACCCATCGGTAGAATTATGTCTAGTGATGCCTTACAGAAAACAAACAATAGAAAAACATAGCCAATTTGTTGCTTGTGAAACTTCAATATACATGATAGCATTTTAAAAACGAGTTGGCGTATGTACAGGTATATGATCCTATGACTAAAATATGATTGTGGATTTCCCCTGGGCTATGCCCAGTTTCCTCCCATCATAATGTTTGCCGCCGTCGTATAAGTGAAGTATTCTTGAGTAAGGCGTAAAACACCAATCAGATAAATAAATGTATACTGGCTCTAAGTATAAACAAGATTAGGGCAATCACATCCAGAATTCACGAACTTGAATGCGTTCGACATTTTCCCTTCGTCTTACATACTCTACCAAGTCAAAAGTTGGAAGCTGTACAACTGTTCTAATTCCAGATTTTAATGGATGACATCAATACTACAAACGGAATATCTAATTACTTTGGCAGATACATGTGGAATTAATTCAATACTTAACTTGAGAGGCCTTCGCCGCTTTGGTTTACTACGGCCTATACAAGTGTATACTGTAATATTAGTTGTCACGGCAGTTTATCATCATGCTATTATTTCCATAATGATAAGGAAAGATATAATGAATGAATGAATGAATGAATGAATGAATGAATGAATGAATGAATGAATGAATATGGTTTAACGCCACATCGGCAATATTTTAGCCATATCGTGGCGAGAACAAGGCGAAAACACGAGGCGGTTGAGGTTTCCGATGTGGTGGTGAGAACATCAAAGCATGATAAGGATACACTGATATTATTATACCGACGTCTGGATGTCTAGAAAGACCATGCTCTAATAGACAGAGCATCTGCACCTGGGCCAGAGCTGCATAGTTTTGTTGTCGTACATGCTAAACATTAACATGCTGAATGCCGAGCCATGAGTACTGACGTAAAACACTGTTATATACAATACATGCCACTACCCTAGCCACATGTTCTCGATATTTACAATGAAACATAAATGTTCGGACATGTTTAAAAACAGATAAGAACAACCAAAAACAGTTAAAACTCGAAAACCCGTATATTTCAAAAATAGTATATCAAGAAATCTATATGTATATATAACTTTTTATCTATAAATATTTATGACAGTTAAAATTTATATCTTATGATAAAGGGCAATCGGAAAGGTATAAGGTGCTTTGCCAAGCAGAAGGTGGTAAATTGCATGCTTGTAGAACTTTCGCTAAACGTGGTCGTTTCCCTTGTTTATGTACCTTGCAGAAAAGATAAATTTACTGCAGGTCACCACTGACGCATGAATACAAATCTAAACCTTATACAGGGTTTATGGTGTGATCAGTTTTGCTAATCCTTAAAACCAGACCTGCATAGAGTTGTCGATCCATTACACCCCTACATTGTAAATACTCATCCTAATGTATTTTGTCTTCATCTGTAACGCCTTCCCGTCGCACCGGAACTTCACAAAATCACATTTAGAAACTGCAACGGGAGTTCGTTCAACCACTATTAACGCTTTGCGATAATATGCTAGTCAGATGTCTTGTTCTTAAACTAGGAAATCAAGCAGATTTAAACGAAAAGATTACACAGCAAACTGAACTAAATAATCCAATCTTTACATGACGAAATATTATGAGTCCTAGACTTTACATTTGTGTGGGGCTGGACATCATGGCTCTATCTCAGCGACACAGCAATCTTCTGGAAAAGCAGAACTTCTTTCAACTATTTACCAATCAGGCATGGACAAAATGTCTTTGTACGGGTGTAGCGACTTTGTGTGTTAAATTGGAAAAGCAAATGGAAATGGAATGTGCAGGTAACAGATATCAGAAAAGAAAGCAATATATATATTTGATTTATTTATTTATTTATTTGTCCACCCGCGTCCTCACTCCTCCTCCTCCTCCCCCCTCCTCCTCCTCCCCTTCTCCTCCACCTCCTCCACGCCAAGCGTTAATCTTTTAGGTCTGTCGTCAGGTGTAAACCTAATTTAGTGATCAGCATGAAAATACAAAACAAATGCAAAACAAACAAAGCAAAAACAAACAAAACAAATCATTTGAAAGCTAGTGTGAGTAGGTTTATATACATATATATATATTTCTGCACGTATGCTGTCTTTCACTTCTGTTCATGGCCTCAGAATGGTCTGTAATTGTCTTGAAATAATAATCTCCCACGCCGGCCAAACTTGGATCGCTGAGACTCCTGTCGGGTGCCAGTGTGCATTACTGTACTTGTAGAACAAAACAACATAACAAAGAACAGTACTGCAGCATATGTATACCAATGACCTACCAATATAACACCACTTAAATTGACAAGTATAGCTCGTTTAACTTCTGCATGGTGAAACTCTATAATACGAAATGTTGCGTGTGGACAAACTCAGGGCATCGAGTCACTGCCTTTTCCGCCCCGTTCTGCAGTTGATGCATACATCGCGTAATATAAATATAATACAGATCACGCCAATAGTAAATAATTCTACTTCGTTACAGGTAAACTTTCTACATATTAAATTTTAATTTCCAATTATTAAGTCGCCATGATGTGGTAAGACTCATTTTTGACCGTTCTATCTGTATTATAAACCACAAAGTTAACAGTAAAAACAAAATATAGATATTTTCTGAAAGTGATCAGAAAATGAAAAACAAGCAAAACAGGTCATTCAGAGCTACATGTAGTGTGAGTAGTTTCATATACACACATTTCCGCAGGTACACTGTCATCCCCATCTGCGCATGACCGCATTCTGTTAACGGTTTTCTGTTGTTCGCAGGAATGATTCCAAAATAATCATGACAAGCTATAATTGTTCCTGCATTTTACAGCCATATATAACTGGAACCATTCATTCACGCGTTTTTTTTTCCACCGAAATACGTTTATATCATCGGTGATATCAATACTAACGCAATCGTTCACAGAACTATTTAACAGATTACCGTCCTTCAATCGCGGACGCACATGTATATTGTTACCGCGGTGATGCGTCACGGCCATGTCTCGCTGATTAGGCCTGTCGGGAAGCGGCCAGAGCGTGACCAGGGCGCGTACAGAGCAGCGACAGACCACGAACGGTGCACAGCCCGAGCGCGAACACATTACTGACGAAGCGCCGCCAGACCGCGTGAAATGCGCGCCCGACTTGCCGTTGGGCTTGGGCTGTACTGTACGTACAGCTAGAGAGGAAGCCAGCATGAGCTGGACTTGAACTGACAGCCACCTCATTGGTGAGAGGCTCCAGGGTCACTGCGCCGCGCTGGCGTGCTAACGACCTCGGCAACGGAGGTCCCTAGTCCAGAGAGAGCAGCAACAAATAACAAATTTAACAGTGCAACGGCAGTTAAATGTGGCCATTTTAATTTCCAAATGACTTTTTCTTATCTGTCAGTGAACAAATAAACGCCTTGTTCAGGCTGTTAGCACGTTGTCTATGTTGTCAGACAGAGTGTCGCTACGTGAGCTGGCATGTACGATTAACAAACGTCAACGGACAACAAAGCGCGTGCGAGCATAATTATAATGGTAACACATACTGAAGAGAAACAATGCCATAACAGTTGTGCCTATGATAAAGTTACGCACACTTTATATGAATATTGAGGAACATTGATCTAGCTATCGTCAGTTTTCCCTTGCTTTTATATCCATTGAGAACGTTTGGTTATGAGGCCAGTTTGTGTCACATCCGGTGGCCTAATATTGACTTTTTCGTCTCTATAGTATATGTTACACTCAATCAGTGCAGCAGTACTCATTAGCAATTACGTAAATACAGGACTGTGTGTCGTTCACACAGGTGAGTCTCCCTCATCAGTTGTCTCCCCTGGACGACGAAGTTCGTATGGCACAAGGCGGATTCCGTGTCCGCTATACCTGAGAAAGTTGAGAAGTCGGTCCAGATAGCGACTCTGTCTGTAGTTGTCATCCAGACGCTCCCTCAGAACCTGTACCTCCTCTAGCTGCCTGGCTGAGCGGTCAACACTGCCGTTAAGGAACATGAACTCTCGGTACAAATCCCTGGACTGACCCCTCAATGAACCCAGGTCGGCTTGTAAAGCTTTCACTCGTGCCCGTAACCGCTCCATCTCTAACAGACACTCGTCTTTGGAGGCGCCGGCCACGGGGTTTGGTTCCGGTCCCACACTGTCCTCTTCTATCCGAGAAAATAAGGACTCTGCGGTCGACATCGGCTCGTCAAAGTATAACTTGAATCCCATGACTTTTCTGAACATGATTGGCTATGACTGCAGAAGTGGAGCCAACTTTGTCCTGTATCGTTACATCAGCAGTTCCGGTTTGAATGTTGACGCCCGAGTTTTGTTATGACGTTGTTCGCGTCTACACGTCAACGTGACGTCAGATTAAACGACGTCACAGCTGATAGCCACGTATAGTGTTCGGCATGACGTCATGCATTATACTTATACTTGTGGTTATCCTAATTAGGCTACAGTAGAGATGCCAAACCAATTCCGGTGCTTAATAGATTGTATGAAGTCACAGTTAAATGGATGTGATTGGTACAGTCGTATTCGCACGATGCCATTTGTCGGACTAATTTGACTTCAACGAAATCGAACTTGAGAACTTTCCATTCCCTATAGCCGAAGTTACAAATCTGTTTTTGGAAATCATCACATCATGTGAAGGATGAATATAGCTTTGTGAAAGACGGATAGAGTCCCTCGTGTATAATTTGTCCTAATTATGTGAGATAGCTTCTCCTATGACTTGTCTGCCGGTTCATCACGCTATTTATTTATTTATTTGACGGGTGTTTTACGCCGCACTCAAGAATATTTCAATTATACGACGGAAACCAGCATTATGGTGGGAGGAAACTGGACACAGGCAGGGAGAAACCCACGTCATCTGCAGGTTGTTAGCTGTCCGAGCGGAGAAGAAACCATTATGAGTTGGACTCATAGCCACAGCACTGGTGAGAGGATCCTGGCACGCTTGCTACTAGACAACTGAAGCCCTCCGCACAGTGCCATACTTGGGACTGAAACGAAACTGCAGCAGACTGACGTTCTCATAAAATTTGGTAAACCTGGGGTCGGTTTTCCATTAATTCTACACACACAATGCACTGATAATATTAAGCGATGATGTGTTCCTTAAAAGTACTTGGCTAAGTGTTTTAAGACTCACGGGCCTCCATACACATCGTCAACGCTTAGCTTCTTTCCTTCTGGATATTTTATTCCCACTACAAATGACAAGGAATTGCTAGATCAACACTGGTATAGTTCTGGTAACAAAACTGTTACAGGAAGTTGAAAACACATACCTAGATATAATGTTGCGTTTAGTTTAACACCAATACTCGGAATTCAGTGATACCCATTGTGAACCCATCACGCCTATTACATTCACTGAACTTGTTTTGTTTCAGAGATAACTGTTCTTATATATGTATAACCATTATAACAATAGGCAGCGGTCGGAAGAACATTGCTCAAAGAAGAGAAAAAAGGAGGCAGAGCTCCTGGCCAAAGTCATTGGAACTGTCGTTTGAGGCAAGTCATTGTCGAACGTGTCTCTCATCTTATAAATTGTTACAGCTATAGACAAAGATGCTCTCATGGTGAACAAAAGTCATCGTATATAATAACATCACAAACGTGAAATGAACGGAAACTCTGGGTTATACAACTTCTGCAGCGTAAGATGTCCAGAAAGTTGGCAAATAGCCAAAACACGCAATGAAATACCAATAAGAAAAATAAAACACAATCAACCTCCTTTCAGATTTTCGTCATAAATGGTTAAAAATAACTGTAGTCTTTCATGTTTACGAGAAAATCATGTGTTTACGTGGATTTGTCTGATGTAAGCATCTTGTGTAGATTAAGGGACCTGCTAACTCAACACTGTTAAACGACGAAACACTGATAAAAAGGTCACGCGACATGAATGCCTCTGGACGGTAGACCTATCTGGTTTGTCACCAATCTGAATAAACTCACCTGGATATATAGGAATATCCATCTGACAGCTACAGCACCCTTTCTTCATGCGCCCACGAAGGCACACGCGAACATGCGTGTAAAAGTAGCGGCCAATCATATGTCAGTTCACATATCAGTCTCTTTACCGGAAAACACCTCAACTGACAGAGAAAGTTTATTCCCTCGTTTGTAAAATGTATATGGTTTAGAGAAACCTTCCAGTGAAAAAAAAAACAACCGTATTTTCACTCTTACATTTTCATCCACTCCCGTGTCAGACGTGTCAAATTGCCTGTGTTTACCCGGCTCGCTGATTGGTTGAAAGATCTCGCCAATGCAGCCTCGAGAAAGGCCGAAGTGAACATGGGATAGTTGTCAGATGAATATTCCTATATCCAGCTCAGTTTATTCAGATTGGTTTGTCACGAGATTATCAAATATGCTGTGTAGGTAAACATGTCTGCACAAAAACTGAATAAAGGGCTATAATAAACTATAAAATCCTGTTTCTGGAAGTAAAACTTACTTCATACTCATGGCTGACGGATTTGTGTAGTGCCATGAACGAACAATGGAAATCTGACTTTGATCTGAGTTTTGACGGAGAAATAGAGAGAAAAATGCCCACCTTTCTGGAAAACTGCCCCGAATGTCTATTTAATCATGTTTTGGAATTATGAAGAAAAGTGGAATAATGAGTCGTGCATGGACATGACAAATAATCACTTCATTATAGATCCGCCATTTTGTTTCCGTACATTTTCAACCAACACGTGGCTAGAACTCAAACAGATTGTGGGCGATTTATTTGATGCATGTAAGACCTGCATCTCTAAATGTAACGCAGCGTAGATTTGAGTAATGATACATTCTTGAATAAAGCTAGACTTTAGACGTTACAAATACAAATTCCATGTAGTTCAAAATTCAAAACTTACATTGATCTAAATATCACAAGGCTGTCAGTACCTTTTATAGCTCGAATAACAATGCTAATAAATTTGCTGTAAACGACGCCAGCTATACGCTTGTCGGTGTGACAGAGTTGCGTCCCCTGTCCGGTTATTTGTACTTCTCCACGTATTCTCTGAGTAGGTTCGTATTTGCCCCGGCCATCGATGCCACCTGGTGATGTATAATTGAAAACAAAATATTCGTTAGTTTTTCTTTCACTACTGTGGTTTAGTTGTGTGGTAATCTAACCAACGAATACAGTCATTGTCACGTGTCTGGTACAAATTTTTTGACATTAACCAAAAACTAAGCTAATTTAGCTCTTCGTTTTTGTACATTGTTTTCATCTGTTCCCATATTAATGATTCCACTTGACGGAGGTGTCATGCCGGCTACACCATAGACGACACCCAACCCAACCATAACGTACACCATACACGACACCCAACACAACCACAGTGTACATCATAAACGACAACCAAACCAACCACAGCGTACATCATACACGACACCCAAACCAACCACAGCGTACACCACACACGACACCCAAACCAACCACAGCGTACACCATACACGACAACCAAACCAACCACAGCGTACATCATACACGACACCCAAACCAACCACAGCGTACACCATAGACAACACCCTAACCAACCACAGCGTACACCATACACGACACCCAAACCAACCACAGCGTACATCATACACGACACCCAAACCAACCACAGCGTACACCACACACGACACCCAAACCAACCACAGCGTACACCATACACGACAACCAAACCAACCACAGCGTAAACCCTACACGACACCCAACCCAACCACAGCGTACACCACACACGACACCCAAACCAACCACAGCGTACACCATAGACAACACCCTAACCAACCACAGCGTACACTATACCGCCAGGCATGGGAACTGATGGCCAGAAAAAAGCCCGGAAATTCTAAATAAAGTCTGAAAATACCTCACCCATCCTCCAAATTACCTGTTCCGACAATATCAACTTCTTCAGGAATTTGTCGGTCATAAATGAAGCGTAGTCTACCAGTAGTATTATAAAGGTTTATGTAGGCTCATATTGAAGACTTGGCCAATGATATTTTGCGTAAAACTGTGACTTTTGACCACTACGTACAGCAGGTACAGCTAGTCAGACGTTTTAGAGAGCAACAGCATTTATAAAAAAAAAAACCGTAATTGTGTTTTTCCATGGCTGAATTTTTCATGTTTCGAATAAATGGAACATCTAAGAAAAATAACCATTATTTTCGTCTTATTCCACACAATATGGACTCCGAGAAGGCATATTTATAAGCACTATTGTTATATAGATGTGTTCTACAACGTAACTGGCCAGAAATCCTGCCACATGGCATCTGATATTTTTACGCCGCAACTCACGCAAAATACTAGTTTGATGTCGTTATTTTTAGCCAATTGAAATGAATATATATATATGCAGTAATGGTACCTCCTAAACTAACGTTTGAACCGAGAATTAACTTATATACGGATACTATTCCTCGTTAGCATTTCTCAAATCTCTCACCTTTTTACCTCCTTTAAAGAACATGAAGGTGGGCATGCACTCCACTCCGGCATCTTCTGCAAGGTCCTAATCAACAAGACAAGGTGCATAAGTCAGCTGTGATCGTCAATCAGTAAGTTACCTCCCTTTAATGTTGTTCCCGGCAAAGGAAACGTAAAAGTGGTGAAATAAATGTTTTATTTAATATGATTTGATTGATTTATTTATTTATTTTGTGTTTTACGCCGTACTCAAGAATATTTCACTCATACGACGGCGGCCAGTATTATGGTGGGAGGAAACCGGGCGAAGCCCAGAGAAAGCCCACGATCATCCGCAGGTTGCTGGCAGACCTTCCCACTTATGGCCAGAGAGGAAGCCAGCATGAGCTGGACTTGAAGTCACAGCGACCGCATTGGTGAGAGGCTCCTGGGTCATTACGCTGCGCTAGCGCCCTAATCAACTAAGCCACGCAGGCTCCTGATTTAATATGAAGTGCTTGATTTGCCAAGAAGATCGGATAAGTAGATAATTTAAGCGAATGAATGGATGATTCAAGGAAACAAAGTGATATTAGTATCCGATGTGCAAAGAAAAGCTCACATCGTATTATTCTTCTATTATTAGTGTATTACATGCATTAACAAAGGGGAACTATGTACGTGTTTTATTTTCCAAAAAGAAGTGTATGCCAATCCTTGACTACAAACTGGTTAATTGTTGTTTAATTTACCAAGTGGAAAGACTTGGGAAGGTGATATTAATGCTTGATTTACCCAGAGAAGGTGATGTGGATGTTTGATTTACCGAGAGAAGGTGATATGAAGGTTTGATTTACCGAGAGAAGGTGATGTTCATGTTTGATTTATCGAGAGAAGGTGATATGAATGTTTCATTTACCAAGAGAAGGTGATGTGAGTGTTTGATTTATCAAGAGAAAGTTATATGGAATGGTTGATTTACCGAGAGAAGGTGATGTTGATGTTTGATTTACCTAGAAAAGCTGATATAAATGTTTGATTTAGCAAGAGAACGTAATGTGGATGTTTGATTTATCGAGAGAAGGTGATGTGAATGTTTGATTTACGGAGAAAAGGTGATATGGAATGTTTGATTTACCAAGAGAAGGTGATGTGGATGTTTGATTTACCGAAAAGGTGATATGAATGTTTGATTTACCAAGAAAGGGTAATGTGGGTGTTTGATTTACCGAGAGAAGGTTATATGAATGTTTTGATTTACATAGAGAAGGTGAAATTAATATTTGATTTACCGACAGAAGGTCAACGTCCCACCTTGAGGAATATAACGGAGTTCTGCAGATCTTTGTTTTCAGAAAGTTCCTTGCAAAGAAACGAATAGTATGACGGAAATTAATTAAATTTATTTATTTGATTGGTGTCACACTCTAGAATCTCCCACATATACAGGGGCTCATAGCTGAGCTTTAACTCCTATTCCATTCCACGGGGATGTCAACACTTCTCCGTATACACTTCAATGTTAATAACAATTTATATCAATGATAATAACCTATCCTAAATAAGAGAGACCATAACCGGAAAGGCCGTGTTGATAAATATGACAATTTGTTTGATTTAATACATCGTCTACGCATGAGTCAACCAATTTAGTAATTAGAAATAATAAACCCTATTTGATTATGCGTAATTGTCTTCAGTTTGTTTTTCGTCTTTTAAGCATGAACTCCTGTGTCGGAGAAGCTAAATGGATATCGATATGTACATCCCGATGCTATTTAAGGAAAGATGGAGGGATCAATATAGCCAGCATTATATTTCTCACAGTATGGGTTTTGGTGTAAGAAGTATTTAGATGCCAAAGGTTTACTGGATTGGATACTCACATCAAACACTGGACCAATCACCCTGCAAGGCCCGCACCACGTGGCCCAGAAGTCTACAACCACAAGCTTCTCGCCGGCCTTCTCCAGCCATTCCTGAAACTGTTCCTGAGGATACAAAAACACACGGATATAATATACTCTGTACGTTTACTCAAATGGAACTAGAGAACATCCGTTATGATTTATTGCGTTTAATTCTCGTGTTTTACGTTTAACACGTTTAATCACGTGTTGTAGCGAATGAGTTACGTCAACAGTACATGTATAGTATATTCGCTACAAAAAATGCTAATGGTGATGAAGTAGCTTTTCAGGGGGTTTTTTCCACAAGGATTGTGTTTTTGACTCTAAGCAAGAATTTGCTTATGTACAGTTTGATGTACATGGGTCTTTGCCAAGGTTAGATCCATATACTAAAATCCAGGCGACAGTATTCTCATTAACAATGTCTGTTATAAATCAAAGGTACGCTGATTTATTGGGGGCCTCCGTGGCCGAGGTGGTTAGCACGCCAGCGCGGCGCAATGACCCAGGAGCTAATCACTAATGTGATCCCTGTGAGCTTAGCTCATATTGGCTTCCTCTCCATCCGTTTATGGGAAGGTCTGCCAGCAGCCTGCGGATGGTCGTGGGTTTCCCCTTGTTCTGTTCGGCTTCTTCCCACCATAATGTTGGCCGTCGTCAAATAAGTGAAATATTCTTGAACACGGCGTAAAACACCAATCAAATAAAATAAACAATGGTTAAATACAGTAAGGGGCTAGTACAGTTGGAGTTATCTCGCATCTTGTCAGCTGTGTTTCTATGAGACCAGTCTAGTCTCGACCAGCTACGATGAGCAACCCTTCTTTCACGACTGAGTAACGTTGAATGTGATGTTATATACAGAACAGACAAACAGACAGACAAGCTTTCTGTTCTTGTAGTCTGTCTTGTGGTAGACTTTCCTCACGGTCAGTGTTGTTTAAAACAGAGAGCGGTGTGGTTTTAATGGGAAAATGCTATACAGCTCGATTATTCGTTTGCCTTAGGTGATTTGGAGGTGAATTTCCAAATGATGCCTTTCATACATGTACCTATTTGGAAACAGTATAGAAAAGCTCTCTTCTCATTCTACGAATCTGAAGTCAGTGCATATTTTTTTAAACGGCGATCGAGGGTTTAATATGTACCTTTATGTCTCTCTCACATCATACCGGTGTTTCGGCTTTCAGACTGTCAACAAACATGTGCTGGCCGTCACATCTGTGATGTGAGACATTTGTTGTGATGGTGGTATGTAGGCCACAGCATTCTGAAGCAGGGACAAAATACCTGCACGAGTATCCACAGGTGAAAATCAATATACACACAGCCAGTGACAAACCGCCGCGTCCCATCGGTCTGTTGAACATGTGACCGATTCCCTAAGGCTGTCCTAAATAATTAACTCGGACTGAAGGAGACTGAAGGAGATTGAAGGTTTAAGAAATGTCTGCTGTGTCGCGTTGGGAGATCCGTGTAATGGAGTTCACAAATAGAACGCAGAATTAGCTGTACTTATCCAGGGCATTTCTGCGTAATATCTCTTATATATTTAACAGATACAGAGAAATAAAATCGATGCTACAAGTCAAAAAATATCCCAGACTTATGAAGTAGTCTCCTTGGCTGTTTTACTCACATCTGATTTAACTGTGTTTACGGCAAGACCGTCCTGTACGGATTAAAGCTGTTTATGGTAACCTCGCATCAGGCAGTAAGACATAGATATACAATCGCGCGTTAATTCATGCCATTGTTATATAAAGCCTGTATGTTTGGTAGTCATGCTACTTCCTTGTTCAGACCAAGTTCTGGCCGGCCCGGTGTCCAAAGGCCTTTACCATGAGTGAGTGAGGCATCGGTTCCGGTGTTTTTGATGATTCCAGGACAAAAGCCCCGCGGACAGAAGCTCCTCGGACAAAAGCCCCGCGAACAAAAACCCCGGCAACGAAAACCGCGTCGTCCTAATTACTGGATAAATCATATCCGACAGTTTAAAAAATATGATGTTATATCTTTGTTGGTGGGAATTGATTTAGTGTCACTTCGTTTGCCCCCTAAAAGCCTGTCATCAAAACATATCTCAGTGGACACTCGGGGACAACATCTTTCCTCTCATAAACCTTGTACACATACTATTACAAAACAATATGGCAAAAACTGACATTCTCTGATAATATTATAATCGAATCCTTTTCGTGTGTAAATATGTTTATTCTCTACAGCATCTACCACTATATTCAATTCGTTTGACGGAAATTTTCCGCGGACAAAAGCCCCGCAGACAGAAACCCCGGCGGACATAAGCTACTGAATTAGTATGAAGAGTATATTGTAAATGACATACATTGTTTGTTTGTTTCTCCCTGAAGTGACGTTTCAGATTTTAATACACGTTTAAAGTCAATAGAACCTCTTCTTACTCGTTCAAATTCTCAAGGCATTCCCACAATCCCCAATTACGTCATAACTGTCTACATCCATGCGCTCAAGGCATTCCCACAATCTCCAGTTACGTCATAACTGTCTACTATCCATGCGCTCAAGGCATTCCCACAATCTCCAATTACGTCATAACTGTCTACATCCATGCGCTCAAGGCATTCCCACAATCTCCAGTTACGTCATAACTGTCTACTATCCATGCGCTCAAGGCATTCCCACAATCTCCAATTACGTCATAACTGTCTACATCCATGCGCTCAAGGCATTCCCACAATCTCCAGTTACGTCATAACTGTCTACTATCCATGCGCTCAAGGCATTCCCACAATCTCCAATTACGTCATAACTGTCTACCATCCATGCGCTCAAGGCATTCCCACAATCTCCAGTTACGTCATAACTGTCTACAATCCATGCGCTCAAGATATTCACGCAATCCCCAGTAACGTCATAACTGTCTACCATCCATGCGCTCAAGGCATTCCCACAATCTCCAGTTACGTCATAACTGTCTACAATCCATGCTCTCAAGATATTCACCCAATCCCCAGTAACATCATAACAGTCTAGAATCCATACGCTCAAGGTATTTACACAATCCCCTGTAACATCATAACAGTCAAGATATTCACACAATCCCCAGTAACATCATAACAGTCTAGAATCCATACGCTCAAGGTATTCACGCAATCCCCAGTAACGAAATAACAGTCAAGAATCCCATACGCTCAAGGTATTTACACAATCCCCTGTAACATCATAACAGTCAAGGTATTCGCACAATCCCCAGTAAAGCACTTATTCAGTAATTTCCATTATTCTCCACTATGATGTGTCACGCCAGGAGATTGTTTCTTACGTAACTATAGCGGTGGAAACAAATCTGGTCAGTATAGCCCCGCTTTATAGAGGAATTCTACATACAAATGCATCCATGAAAATTGTTTACCTGACGTGTAAAATGCCGATGTTACGTGTCAATGGATGCGCTGAGTTTTTAAAATCAAATGTTTAGTTTAATGAATTCTGTCGATTGATTGTTTTCTAACCTCAATGGTTTACTGTAAAGGATTCAATTTTTAATAAACACAGGCCACATATCACGAAATGTAATGACACAACGGCCTTAACCGTCAAATATTTGTTATTTATTTGGCTAATTTCAGGAAAGTTCTGGAGTAAATTTTGATTCATTGAGTGGTTGGATAATCCCTAAAACCATACTGAAGAAGATTTAACTCTTACCGCCCTAACACCTTATTAAAGAAGATTTAACTCTTACGGCCCTAACACCTTACTGAAGAAGATTTAACTCTTACCGCCCTAACACCATACTGAAGAAGATTTAACTCTTACGGCCCTAACACCTTAGTGAAGAAGATTTAACTCTTACCGCCCTCACACCTTACTGAAGAAGATTTAACTCTTACCACCCTAACACCTTACTGAAGAAGATTTCACTCTTACCACCCTAACACCTTACTGAAGAAGATTTAACTCTTACCGCCCTAACACCTTACTGAAGAAGATTTAACTCTTACCGCCCTAACACCTTAGTGAAGAAGATTTAACTCTTACCGCCCTAACACCTTACTGAAGAAGATTTAACTCTTACCGCCCTAACACCTTAGTGAAGAAGATTTAACTCTTACGGCCCTAACACCTTACTGAAGAAGATTTAACTCTTACCGCCCTAACACCTTACTGAAGAAGATTTAACTCTTACCACCCTAACACATTACTGAAGAAGATTTAACTCTTACCGCCCTAACACCTTACTGAAGAAGATTTAACTCTTACGGCCCTAACACCTTACTGAAGAAGATTTAACTCTTACCGCCCTAACACCTTACTGAAGAAGATTTAACTCTTACCGCCCTAACACCTTACTGGAGAAGATTTAACTCTTACCGCCCTAACACCTTACTGAAGAAGATTTAACTCTTACGGCCCTAACACCTTACTGAAGAAGATTTAACTCTTACGGCCCTAACACCTTAGTGAAGAAGATTTAACTCTTACGGCCCTAACACCTTACTGAAGAAGATTTAACTCTTACCGCCCTAACACCTTACTGAAGAAGATTTAACTCTTACCGCCCTAACACCTTACTGAAGAAGATTTAACTCTTACCGCCCTAACACCTTACTGAAGAAGATTTAACTCTTACCACCCTAACACCTTACTGAAGAAGATTTAACTCTTACCACCCTAACACCTTACTGAAGAAGATTTAACTCTTACCGCCATAACACCATACTGAAGAAGATTTAACTCTTACCGCCCTAACACCTTACTGAAGATGATTTAACTATTACGGCGGACAGGTTTATGGGTTGATCATACCATTTCCGGGACAGGCAAACATGCCGTTGGCTCACTTCTTAGCGTCACTTAGGAAAATTCGTAAATTAACAGTGTGTGTAATCTGTGTGTATTTGTACAAAAGCCAAAGTCGGATTTTGCAGATTTTGCAGACTGTCGTTGGCTCGCGATGGTAAACCTCATACCACATGGGACTTGTATAGGAGAAAGTCATACATTGCTTATTTAAGTCTATACATTGACACAAGTATTGCTGTATATATATATACTCTCTAATCGTAATTATCGACCGCAGTTCGTTACGAGCGCCTCACATCTCTGTCAATTTCTCCAACACTGTCTTCCGGACGTGTACCGTTCCTAAACAGACATGGCGGTATAATGGATGGTGTGGTTACTAGGCGACGCATTCATAAATCAATTTTCCCCCATCTGTGAATGCTTTTATTGGTAAATTCACCTTTACCTTTAGGTTTTATCTTTGATCTTTGTAAGAGAAGGCAGTTTATGAGAGCGATCCAGCATTAGGCTTCTCTTTATCAGGCCCATCATTCCTGTTTTCACCTATGTATACGCTCTCACCGCTGAGTCCATCAGAACTAATGATCCTGTATTAGCCTGTAACACACTGCCGACTCACCTGTGATTTCTGTGTACAGGCCATTGATTTTCACCTTTTGCCTGATACCCCATTGCCATTTGCTGTGTATACCCTGCAAGCTAATCCCTCTAGCTGTATGAATGCAATCAGTAATGTATGAACACAGACATAGGCATGGCAAAAAACTTCATCTGTTCCCTTTACATTTTCATACATTTATCTGACGAGTCTTGACTTGACGAGTTGACATTGTATTTATTGTAATATGCAGGACGCCGTAACGTCTGCTTACCTGGGTGTACATTCCAGATTAAACCATCATGAGAGGCGATAATCATTAGTGCAGCAGAATGCGATAACCATTAGCTATAACAAAACGCGACAACCATTAGCTATAACAAAACGCGACAACCATTAGCTATAGCAGAATGCACAAATAATTAACTATAGAAGAACGCGATAACCATTAGCTATGGTTAGCAAATATCCCATAAGAAAAGGATGGTTAACTACCAATTTTTTTTTACAATTCCCGACTGTCAAAAAACAGCCAGTCTACAAATCGTAGATGTATGTTGTAACTGTTATAAAAACAAAAAAGATACTTCCCAAATAAGGTATTTACCTGGATAAGGTATTTCTTGAGATAAGGGATTTCTCCAGATAAGGTATTTCTTCACATAAGCTATTTCACCAGATAAGGTGTTCATCTGTCTTTTCACAGTACATGTATTTGGTAAGCACAGCTCGGGTTGAGATATTTACGGAATGTTTCATCTGTTAACGTAAAGGCATGTGTACGTCCAAACCGACATAACAACGTCATCACAGACACGGTTAAGGATTAACGCATTTATCAACTGTATAGCTTTTTGGTACTTGCAATGGGCAATATAGTCTTGTCTTTTTCTTTCCTACGGTTTAGGCAAGCAAAAACAGCAGGATGCAGGAAAAGCATCGTGAGGTGAAAAAATGTACATAGTACATCTTCAGCAGATATAGGGATCACAGAGCAAATAATCTGAAGATGAACCATGCAATGGTGGGAGACTCGGTCATATAAGTGTGTTGCTGCCTGATCAATGTCGCTACACCTGATTTACCTACCTCTGTTTCCAGCTCGTGCGCCATGATTGACCGTGAAGAAGGAATCACTGCTGACGACTTCTCAAAGCCCTGTCCCTAAGCCAGCCTCTTCCACCTGTACACGGAAAACGCCAGGCGGCCCAGGAGCATGAATAATTACCACCGATAGTTCCAGGGCGTTATTGATCGATTCCTTTTCCTGTCCATCGATCCGCGAGTCATGTCAAACTAGCTGCAGAATCCTGGACGAAAGATATCCACAATTCAGAATGCCCAATTTACCTTTTGTGTCCATGAATGGGAGTTAATAACGGCTGGATTATATAGTCCCCAGTTTGTCCACCATTTCTACATTTCTGTATATACGAATGGAATCAATGTGAGGGTCGCCCACCATGTGTCCAAGTCCACAAGGCCATCTCCGATTTAAGTCAAAATCTTCAATGCTCATCACAACTAACCCTAAACCTAACCCTGGAATTTGGACAATCGGACAACATTTAGGACGTGATAGTATTTTCAACATTTTATGCCCCAAAAGTACGCTCTAAAATTGTGACTCCCACTTGAGACAAAAGGTCAAGGAGCTGGTGTAAGAAGAGAGTTCTCCCTCAACATACCGATCCTTAATGAATATTCAAAAACCACAGTTTAAAAACTTAGACCAGTCTGTAGAAAACACTGAGTTGTATTTGAATTAACTCTTCAGTGGTACTTGGGAAGGTCTAGCAGCAACCTGCGGATGGTCGTGGGTTTCCCCCGGACTGTACCCGGTTACCCTCCCACCGTAATCCTGGTCGCCGTCGTATGCGTGAAACATTCCTGAGTAACGGCATATAGACCAATGAAATAAATAAATATTTAAATTAAACCAGGTCCTCACCACACAGTACTGCGACGGGCGGGGAAGTGACTGCCTCATGCCAGATATAACTGACACACGTGTAGCGTCTGCTAGTCTGGGTGGGGTCTGAATTCACAATAGCCACATCATTGTTCTTTACGACGCTACTGCCGTTAACTAACGGTCTAGTCAATTATTTCTCGCGGGATTTCGCGTGCAATTCCGAGGAATACCGATTTGGTGTGGTATTTCAGGTTTTGATTAGGCCCTTGGGCAGATGTTGCCCTTGGACCCACATGTACATAACAGGTCATACTGCTTTTGTCCAGCTTGATATTCACGTTACATTGTCTTCTGTTCACAGGTTGTATCAAGATATAAATGATTCTTCCTACAAATTTTCTGACAAATGGACATTCGAGTTGCTTAGCCAGGTAAAGGATGAGCTCGATGCTATAATATCATTGCCTTGACCGGTCAAATCGAAGTTCGAAATAAAGGTGAAGTTGGGGCTGATTACATATGTAGGCTTTTTGTTTAACAGAAGCGCAGTTAGCGAAGTCAGTGAAGTGCGACTTGAAACCACCATTAAAAGTCGGTGCATTCATGTTCTCTATCAGACTGTGAAAACGTCTCCATTCTTTACCCTTCTCCTCGACAACACCGCCGGCTAATAAGTATCATGTTTTCAATTATGTCACAAAAAATATCATAATCAAGTGTTCTATAACGTAATAAACAAAACGGATGGAATTAATTAGGGCCTTCTTAGGCGACAAGTTAATCAGTAAATTACATTAACGGAAGCAGATTGTTTAAGTTATATGCAAACATCACCGCAATGTCACTCTCAAGTGCGCTGACCTTCACATATTGTGAGAATTTTACGGGTGAAACACGTTACCATGGTTACCATCATGAGACGGCTTAATTTTGAAAGATGCCATTTCCGCAGTTGGTTAAATCTCCTATTAACTTTAATTAGATCATCCAATGAGCACGGCGAGAATACAAACGACATCCGCTCAGCTTTGTGTGTCATCAGAATAAATTAAATTATTTTCATTCACAACATAAATATGTTTTCTTATATCAATGCTTGACCCACCACGGGCATATTTTAGCTGCTAACCTTGTTAATTTATTCAGTAACGATCGGCTGGTTGAGTGATTAACTGACTGAGTGTTTAGTGAGTTAATTAATGTTAAATTAACATAGGTTTATTCATCAGAATTGCTAAGGCTTCTCAGTTCAGACCTTAAATAAGGCAGTCCATAGTTAATATATGCGTGTGGTTGACGTTTGTTAGAAAATGTTCTTGCTTTGACAAAAATATCTATTGCTACTACGGTTGACAAAAGTCTGACGAAAACTTCCCTGAAGCAGGTGGCGACCTTACTCCAGTTGTTCATACCTCAGTTCTGTATATGTACTGGTGTGACCGTCCTGCCATTCCACGGGGGGGGGGGGGGGGGGGGGGGGGGGGGGAGGGGGGGGGGGGGTACAAGTGACAACTACACTTTTTATATTTCAAACAACCCCAACCACAATGACATATATTCAGGCATGTTGGTTTAATAGCAATATTATTTTGGTTTAACGCAGAACTGTTCCCTCTGGACAGAGACGGGAAAACGGGAAATATGCTTGGCGAGAAGTGTCCACCATTACAAGACAGTAGCTTTACTGCTGCATTCTGGGGGGAATAATAATGCCTGCGGCAACACTGACATCTTTGCCGCCATGCTGGTTGTTTTTCTGAAGTCAGTGTTCTTTGTCTTATTTTGGGGGCGTGGATTGTTTATGTAGCAGGTGTCTCCTCTCCTGCTCTAGGGCAGTAAGCCGTCTATAGAACTGTATACATCGCAATGTCTTACTATATTTAATGTAAATATTTCACAACGCCAAAAGGAGAAGATCTACAACAAAACTGTACAAACACATGTCATTGATTTGCCATCGATTTCCATACACTTATTTCAGTTGTAACTTTATATCATCCAGGTGTGTATCTAATGGGTATTCGTATACCTCAACTGCAATTAGGCTGCAAAGAGGCTATGTTGTACTTTTACACTAGCTTGTTTACCTGCAGTTTACTGTAAACGTACAGTCAGAATTAAGAGAGTTATTTAGTTACAAAATGGAGTCTCGTCACACTGCCTTTACTGTAAAGTCTGTTCTTTATTAGGCTTGCCAGCAACCTGCGGATTGTCCTGAGTTTCTCCCGGGTTCCGCCCCCCCCCCCCCCACCATAATGCTGACCGCCGTAGGAAGTATGGAAGTCAGTGGAATATTGTTGAGTACGGTGTAAAACACAAATCAGATGAAGAAGAAGATGTTCGTTATTACTGTATTAACCATGTACAGTGTCTCCTCACAATTTAATGGGAACCCAGATTCAGGCATGTTATATAACACAGATTGCACCAGAGTATCTTTACGTGATTGTCAGTTAGCTCGCATTACAATACAATAAAGACACACTACCAAACACATGATAAAGTTGTAAGCCACACGTGTCACCACAGGTGCTAACATGTAGAACACTCCAGCCTTGAGGAGGTGAAAACGGATAACAAAAACCTCACTCAAAATATGGATGAGCAGTGTGAAGAAACCTAGTGGGTGGACATTTTCAGCTCCTTCTCTACCGAATAACGGTCACCACTGATTTGGTATAGCCAGACTAAAAATCTGTAAACCAGAGAAAGTCGCATAGCAAATAAAAACACTGCAATGTTAGACGTGGACCACTGACAGCAACTTCCACATAACTATACCCAAGGTAACTTAAAAACGATTGACCTATAGTCTATCAGCAAACACCTCCAAAGGGGGACGTCTTGTTCAATTTTGCGTCGAGTAATGACAAAAGATTCCAATCACTGTCAATCTTTGTTCCCTGAAGCTTGATGCTGAGCTCAAGGAAAGAACAGACAAAGTGTATGGGGCTCGTTCCGCCAAGTCAGTTCAATCTAAACCTGATCCTGCGTCCCAGAAGTTTAAATTTAATGCACTTGTAACTTATAAAAATTAGACATACATTTCAAATTTTGATTTGAGTCAGGATTGGTTATGTGGAATCGGCCTGTATCGAATGTTGGCAGAAGCAGTGTGAGTTTCCTCCACTCATAAACTGATCGCCATTGTAAAATTGAAACTTGTTCAGTGCAACGTTAAACACTCAATCAATCATCAGAGAGTCAAGTAAAGGACGATGGCAAACTGACTCCACTCCTGAAGGCCCCCAAACTCCACCTACCCTAACCCAACCACCACCCGACCACCTCCTAACATTCATCTTCAGTTTTACAGAAAACAAAATTTGCTAAAATACCCGAGGGCAAAGACGATGGTTTAAAGTTAACGTACAGAAACTGAACACAGTGAAACAAAGTAAAACCCAAATATACGCCCTAATCTGCCGTGTGAGGATGAGTCAGAGATTATATGACCTACTGATGCTATGGAAATACTGACAGTAAAACACACACAAAATTATGAGGCAAAATTTTCGTTCTTTAATTGCCATTTAACACAAGTCTTTAATAAACCGTAGGTGTAAGTCTTAGTGAATAATATGATACACTGTAAACTTTACGGTAAACGTTTACTGACAAAGGTTTAATTTTTGTTTAAATATTGGTGTAATGCTATAGGTAGTAATGAAACCATTCCAAGTAATCTTGTCCTCAATAATAAGTAAAACTGGGCGTATGGAGACTGATGTTAATTGTATAGACATGGTGGTAGATTAGATAATTCTACTTCCGTGGTATAGGCAAGGTATTGCTTTGGATCGATGTATTAAGACGGACTTTTACAAACATTTGTCACTCAGAACATCTCAAACAGGCCTTTAAAGTGCAAATTTTGTGTCACATGCTTTAGAATTTTAAGTATATGTTGGCGAATACGATCAACTATATAGGGTATAGTCCTATACGTGTCGCATGTGTGATCTTCACAAACCCGCTAAAAATGGATTACATTTGTTGAGAACTGCTACGCTTATAAAGTTATGAACGCTTTCCAACATATAATTTCGAAAACAAGGGTATTACTGAGTTGAAAGGACTGACGTAAATGTTTACCTATGTGTTAGTAAATCTGGGCCTCATTTGTCCACATTTGTGAAAATGGTGAAACGTTTACGGAATTTTGTACCATTACACAAAATCCATAAAAGTTGTACACAAAGGTATAAACCTTTACACAGAATTTTAACCGTGTATAAAACTTTATGAAAAGCACATGACAAGTCACTGGCATAATGGCGAAAGGAATCCCGGGTTTTCCTAAGAAAACACTAACTCTTCAATAAAATACCTCAAACAGCTTTTTTATAAACTACGACAGCTATAAAACTGGAAGTAACAATCCAAATTTTAATTGAAAACAGACCGTTAACTTTACGTATTAACCCATCGGCTGAAAAGCGACAATGTTACAAAAATGTGCATTCAACCATTTACTTACCGCGCAAAAACAGGTTTTGTAATTATTATTAATATTACGTGAAAAAAATCCACTTTTGGAATGTCACAAGTGGTGTCGCCCGAAAACTTTTTCTGCCTCGGGTAAAGTCGTCAGTTTCCGGAGTATAGCCTCGATTACACACCCATGGTTCTATTCCGGCGAAAGGAAATTTGAATGAATGATTGTGGATTAGAGTGCTATTAATGAATCTTTTCTTTATGATCATCTGGGAAAAAAAATTCACAACCCAAAAGAAATTCGTTCATTTTCATCACCAGAAGACGCCGAATGCGAGTCAGTTATGGCCGTGCATTTATGTCGAGGGTTTTTATTGGTTTGACGATCCCTGTTGTGTTGCCGAGTGACATATGTTATATCTAGTCGGTGCTGGGGGGAGAATCGAGACACACCATCAGAGTTGGCAGGACTGAACAGAAGCTCCCGGAGACAAAATTTTGCTTGGTTTCAAATCACGGTAAGCAAAATGTTCTATTTCTTTTCTCTGTTCTTTTTTTTTCTTTTTTGTTTTGTTTTTTAGATATTTTTATTTTAAAACTAATTATATTTAACGCGTATAATTCATTTAAACGCAGTAAAAAGTTTAACATTGCACGAAATCAATGTAACTCCAACAAACGTGACATTTTTGTTGCCTCCATATTTCAGCGCTCTATTTTGCAATTGTCGTCATTTTGTTAAAATTGGCAAAATAAAGCGCCGAAATTTCGAGATAGCCTGAATCTCACGTTCTTCAAAGTTACATCTACTCATGTATTATGATAACAGGTCTACATTTGCATTCATTTTGAGAAAGTAAAGGACTTTTTCGTGAAAAAATGAGATGAACAAACCAAGGTACAGTTTTAGGTATCTTTTGTGAGACACACCAATAAATGATTACGGCTGAACGCCACATCGGCAATATGGTGGCGAGACACTGTAACAGAAAGACTTCGGTCGAGATAATTCTTTGGAAAAGTTTTCACATCGTTGGTCAACTGTAAAAACTGTAAATATCCGAATAAGAGATAAGATGTTATTGTTCTTGCTAGCTTGTAAATTTAAACAGATGTACAATAAGTACAGAAACTTTTCACACTGAAACGAAATTCGTAGGTCACCAAATGTTATGAGAGAGGTTAGCCTGACAATTGTCTCTGTTACTCAAGGGCAATGTGTAATTCCGACAGCGGACATTTGAATACCTACATTGTACCACTGTTTGGTCAATTCTAAGCTTTGTTATATTTCTGTAACATTCAGCCATTTGATGGTTCCCCAGATTGGATTGGCATGACAGGTGACATAAGCGTTACAACAGTCCTGTTACCCAACATGGTTTAACGGGTATTCTCTGGTGTCCTCGTGCTGGGTTAACGACTACGTTTACCTGCCTGTGTGGTTGATGTTACACGGATATCCGAATAAAAATACCCATGTACTTTTATAGCCTGTTCCGTCCAGTATGTGACCCAGCCTTTTTCTATTAATGTAACGAAATAAAACAATTACAAAAAGCTTTGGGTATAAATTTAAGTAACTCTTAATTTTCTTCTCCATTCTGGTTTAAATAAACATCATTTTATGAAGACTGACAAATGGCCCTACAAACATAGCCACATATCTAACACCAGGTCTCAGTTCACCTAGCAGGGACAGAATTCTAACACGTGGCCTCACAGAATGGGGTAAAAAGCACTTTTTGTAAACGTCGTTTTCTGCTTCGTCGAAATAATTCTGGATAATATTCCTGTGTCTGGAAATCAAAAAAAACAAACAAACACACAAACAAAAACAAGGTAAATCCAGCCCTTATCTTTCACTTATTCGCTATATAAACATAAATATTCGACAACACAACATTTCAATAGGTTCCTCAAAATATCCTAGATATATGATTTGCCCAAAGTTCTAGTTCTATTCGTCTTCAGTGTTAACCAGATTGTAGATCTGATAGAACCACGACATAGGCACGCCAGTAGTTGATAGAACCACGACATTAGGCACACCGGTAGTTGGTAGAACCACAACATTAGGCACACCGGTAGTTGATAGAACCACGACATTAGGCACACCGGTAGTTGATAGAACCACGACATTAGGCACACCGGTAGTTGATAGAACCACGACATTAGGCACACCGGTAGTTGATAGAACCACGACATAGGCACACCAGTAGTTGATAGAACCACGACATTAGGCACACTGGTAGTTGATAGAACCACGACATTAGGCACACCGGTAGTTGATGGGACCAAGACATAGGCACACCAGTAGTTGATAGAACCACGACATTAGGCACACCGGTAGTTTGGATAAAAATGTCAAAACAAAGTTGCTTTGTCAATTCCCCTGGTTTATGACGATACTTATTATAATTTTAGGCCGATAGTTTGGTGGGTTTCAGCTCCATAGGGGAGTGAGAAGTCCAGAAAGTTAGTTATTGTGGTGCTATACCTTCAGAATAACGGTTTTTTCCACCCTGGTACTGTATTCAGCGCGTGTTCCCTCTATCATAATATCGTTAATATATGCGCAGAAAACGCAAGCTGTACAGTGTTGTATAAACAAACCAGAAAGTCAACGCATTTACCCCAGTTTGAATTTCATGGTATTACATTTTGCTTCACTCGAGTTGTTTTCTTACGCTGTTGTTTTTTTTCACCGCAGCCTGTAACAGTTGGTGAGGGTCAGGCAAGCATGACCGTGTGAAACTGTCGCTTAACAGACGGTCCATGACATCCCAATGGGGGGTCGGGTGGAACGGGTTAACAAACCAACCTATTATTCAACATTAGACTGAATTCTCCCATCTGTATATGCTTAATGTGATTAACATTGCATTTCCTCATTAAAACTGCTGACGCATGTACTATGACCTCACTCCTAAGGCAGTAATTAGAATATGCCCAAAAAGATAACGCCAGGGACGTGTGAATATAGAGTGTAGGTCATAGATTCTGATATATACACAGACGCAGTGTAATTAACAAAGGGGGGTGGGGTGTCTGTAAGGGTCTGCTTATATAGTACATGCATGGAAGAGTATATAAATATACATATATAGACATAACATAAACACACAGAGGAAGCATTTTGCGTTGTACAGTATGAGTAACGGTATTTTTCCGTTTGCGTATATTACTCAACGATCTCCATTTCAGACCATAAACGTGTCATATTTAACACATGAGTCTACATACAAATTTTTATGTTGCTAATTAAAGAAAGAAACACTTGCTTTCTCGGTTATATAACTCATAAATGAATCATATACCAGAGTAGTAGTTTACAACACTCTGAGACTTATGTCCCGTTTTGCCTACTATTTTTACGAAGTAACTGCAAATACTCTGTCATTGCAATCAAAGTGTGTGCAGCCTGGATTTGAACTCTCAACCCACAAATAATTAAGTTATTTTTATCAACTCCTGTCACAGTAACGTTAGGTGCCATCCAGACCAGATTCAGGAGTTTGTGGAGTACACAGATACGGTGTTACCCCGCCGGATATGATGTAGTAAATGAGTGTTTATCATTTCGTCATTTGTGGTTGTTTCGGGTACAGAAAGGACATGCGGTTATGTATCATAGATCAGGAGCGGTAGGCCATCCGGATATTGGCACACGACAGTCGGTTTTAGTCAAGCGAGCTCTCCTTTAGAAACAAGCAGCCACGGCGATGACCAAGCAGTGAGGGCATGACGTATAACCGAGGTTTGGCGTTATTACGTGAACGTTACTACCATGGCCTATACTGGGCGCTATATGGCACTGCGTTAGGAATGACGGTGTCTAATTGAGATTGCCTGACCACAAGTCTCGCTGTTAGCGCCCTCTGACGATGTCTATCCCTGACCAGTCAGGTTGCTTGTTATTATACACCACTCACCGGGGAGTCCGCCGCCTAAAATCAGGGATAACTGGTTCAGGCTTTTATAAACTATCGCCATTTTAAAAGTGAAATATAGTTGGCTGACTAGTTTGTTAGGTCTAAACAAGCTCTTCTGTTACCTGTTATAACCCCTACTATCCCCCTATCGTTGAAGGAGGCAATTAGTTCAGTAAAGCAGTTCACAGATATCTGGCAGCGCTAATGGGATAATTCCGGCAAAGGGAGGTTTTTCCATGAACGTAACACGTTTGTTGCTTTATGCTTTGACCCGTCGCTTAATCGTCGTCAGGATGAAATACTGTTATTTCGACTTCTATCTGCTCCACGATACAGGGCTTTGCGAGCAGGATTCGATGACCCATCTTATATTTCGATTCCCACGTCACACGTACCCCCGACATGTTCCTCACCTCCTCGGCATTCGTCGTTTTAATAAACTTACAGAATTGAGCGCTATGGAAAATCATAATACAGTATTTCAGGCTGTTGCAAAATTCCTAACTCGATGCCATAGATTCTAGCTACTCTAGGATTCTAGGAAATGACATGGAGGATTATGGTCACTTAATCTACTGAACTACAGATAATTTTTTTTTAAACATTTGAATTGACAGTAAAGAACTTCAAGCGCTGGCTGGCGTGCCTCACCTCGTTGGGGCGGAAAACGCCATTACAAATCAACACTTCTCTGAAAGCGAAATACTCTTGTCCCACGTAAAACAACTTAATAATTTGGTCGACATTGCCAGATTTAGTCGAGATTTCGTAAGGATGCCGTCTGCCCTTGTTGCTGCTTTGTATATTCTGGATCAACTTTTGGATACAGTATAGTGTGTTTCCTTAATTTTGAGTGACGTGGCGCTTAAGTGACATATTTTGGTCAGATTCGGGCGCATGTGCCTGGGAAAGCAATGCCTTAGTCTACCATATTTACTCTCAGACGAGATCATTGTAGTTTAGGAATAGCTCTCGTTTAACGAGAGAACGAAAAAAACTTTGGCCTTGAACATTGACTTCGCGTAAAACAACTAAACAAAAGTGGAAATGAAGGCAGTGAAGCGTGAATTTTCCCAGCCAAGCGACGCAGAAGGTGACAAAATTAGCCCTGGAGGTTAATTGTGGACGTTATCAGATGTAGTGATAACTTGAACATGGGCCATACCACATTTGTGCTGTAGATAGCATCAGGCAGACTTCTACCCAAATCACTTTCATGACACTGACAAATGATCATTCTCTATCAGTTACTGTAGGTCTATATATGTATATCTCTGTATATCTCAATTTCTGCCAACCTCTGCGCTGCACAACAGTCAGCAATGTCCCATTTTCATTTATTTATTTATTTGATTGGTGTTTTACGCCGTACTCAAGAATATTTCACTTATACGATAGCGGCCAGCATTATGGTGGGTGGAAACCGGGCAGAGCCCAGGGAAACCCACGACCATCCGCAGGTTGCTGACAGACCTTCCCACGTGTCCCCTTTTCAGTTCGCTTACAACAGTGTACTAAACCGTAATGTCCAGGTGGGAATTCTTAAAACGAAAGAAAAAAAGCTTACAACTGAAATATTTATTTATTGATTTATTTGTTTATTTGATTAACTGTTGTTTAATGCCGTACTCAAGATTTTTTCACATGGAGGTGGGAGACAGTGGGAGACAAGTGATCTGCAGGGAAAGTTAGACCGCACCAGCGGACACAACCCATCGTACAGCGCACAACTGAAGGTTACATATGCACAACCCAGGCAATTAGGTTCAATATTTGCCTGAAAACTGAAGAGAGGAGGAGCAGTGATTGGCTAATACTGCAACACAGACATTTTAGGTTGTTGTTACGCTATGAATTTGTGCACTGTTAGTTTTCACCTAGTTAATATATATCAGAGTTTTGGATCTATGTTGGGTAGAACTGAAAACGGCTTTGTCAGTGCTACATCCCAACTTCCTTGAGGTTACCAAGGTAACAAAATGCTATGACTTCACTTCCAGCAATCACAGCTATAAAATGGTAGTCACGCTAGCTTAATTGTCCTGATATGTTGTAGTGAAAAGTTCAAGCTGTATGTGATGGTATGGCATTGTACCACGCAAAGTTAGGTGTATATTTTTCAGATTTAAGTTAACAAATTTACTAGATAAATAGTAAGGGAAATCAATGCACTCGTGTAACATAAAACAGTCATGGCCATGGTATTATACTTATGTTCGTAATGTGGATATTGTGGACAGTATTGCTTGTGATAGGGTGCACTGCATCAACTTTCCTTTATTCTTTAATTTAACCTACAGGCCAATTTTATTAGGGCATTATTCACGAGCTATTCCAACATTAAAAAGCCTTTACAGGCTGCGACAAACTACACTTGACGTCAGAGGGCCTGAACACCAGATTCAGAGAGTCCACTAAACAGTTCTAATTACTTAACTCTTTTCAAAAAAAATTTAAATAAAGATCAAGGATATGACAGGTGTTCAGCCCTAGGAATGTTATTGCCTCTGTCGAGGTGTTCATTATTAAGGACGTTGTTGTCTGTGTCCAGGTGTTCATTCTTAAGGACGTTGTTGTCTGTGACCAGGTGTACATCCTTAAGGAGTTTGTTGCCTGTGTCCAAGTGTACATCCTTAAGGACGTTGTTGTCTGTGACCAGGTGTACATCCTTAAGGAGTTTGTTGTCTGTGTCCAAGTGTACATTCTTAAGGAGTTTGTGGTCTGTGTCCAGGTGTACATTATTAAGGACGTTGTTGTCTGTGTCCAGGTGTACATCCTTAAGGAGTTTGTTGTCTGTGTCCAGGTGTACATCCTTAAGGATGTTGTTGTCTGTGTCCAGGTGTACATGCTTATAGATGTTGTTGTCTGTGTCTAGGTGTACAATCTTAAGAACGTTGTTGTCTGTGACCAGGTGTACATCCTTAAGGAGTTTGTTGTCTGTGTCCAGGTGTACATCCTTAAGGACGTTGTTGTCTGTGTCCAGGTGTACATCCTTAAGGATGTTGTTGTCTGTGTCCAGGTGTACATGCTTATAGATGTGGTTGTCTGTGTCTAGGTGTACAATCTTAAGAACGTTGTTGTCTGTGACCAGGTGTACATCCTTAAGGAGTTTGCTGTCTGTGTCCAGGTGTACATCCTTAAGGACGTTGTTGTCTGTGTCCAGATGTACATCCTTAAGGATGTTGTTGTCTGTGACCAGGTGTACATCCTTAAGGAGTTTGTTGTCTGTGTCCAGGTGTACATCCTTAAGGGTGTTGTTGCCTGTGTCCAGGTGTACATGCTTATAGATGTGGTTGTCTGTGTCTAGGTGTACACTCTTAAGAACATTGTTTTTGTGACCAGGTGCACATCCTTAAGGATGTTGTTGTCTGTGTCCAGGTGTACATGCTTATAGATGTTGTTGTCTGTGTCCACGTGTTCATTCTTTAAGATGTGGTTGTCTGTGTCCAGGTGTACATCCTTAAGGATGTTGTTGTCTGTGTCCAGGTGTACATGCTTATAGATGTTGTTGTCTGTGTCTAGGTGTACAATCTTAAGAACGTTGTTGTCTGTGACCAGGTGTACATGCCTATAGATGTTTTTGTCTATGACCTGGTGTACATTCTTAAGGATGGGGTTGTCTGTGTCCAGGTGTTCATTCTTAAGGATGTTGTTGTCTGTGACCAGGTGTACAACCTTAAGGATGTTGTTGCCTGTCCAGGTGTAAATCCTCAAGAACGTTGTTGTCTGTGACCAGGTGTACATGCTTATAGATGTGGTTGTCTATGACCTGGTGTACATTCTTAAGGACGTTGTTGTCTGTGTCCAGGTGTACATCCTTAAGGATGTTGTTGTCTGTGTCCAGGTGTTGATTCTTAAGGATGTTGTTGTCTGTGACCAGGTGTTGATTCTTAAGGATGTTGTTGTCTGTGACCAGGTGTGCATCATTAAGAAAGTTGTTTTCTATGTCCAGGTGTTCATTCTTAAGGATGTGGTTGTCTGTGACCACGTGTACATTCTTAAGGATGTGGTTGTCTGTGACCACGTGTACATTCTTAAGAATGTTGTTGACTACAGTCCAGGTGTACATCTTTAAAGATGTTGTTTTCCATGTCCAGGTTTTCATTCTGAAGAATAGTGTTGTCTATGTCCAGGTGTACATCCTTAAGGACGTTGTTTTGTACGCTCAGATGTGAATATACAAAATGTTTTTTTTTGTGCCAAGTGGTATATAAAAATGTCTTTATGTACATAAATTTTTGCCGTGATCATGTGCAGGTGTTGGTAAGGATGAGTTTTCCGCCGAACTTTTCGTGGGTGTCGGAGGGTCTGCTGGCTGCCCTGGCGTTTCCCGGGGAGAAGGAACACCTACAGTACCTGGTCAATCAGGGGGTCACTTACCTGGTCTCCCTCACCGCCGAGTCCAGTCCACCTGTCAAGGAGGTGCCAGGTATGAACGTTCGTTTAGTCCTCAGATGTCTTGGACAAATACAGCGCTTAATCAACAACAAACAGATTAGTCTGAGTAAACTTCTTTGTGGATGAACAACAGAAATTCACGGTAATGAAATCCAGCGCTAGGAGCACTCGCCAAATCTGTAAACGTAGTTACATAGTTGCCAAGCCATCGAGACACCTGCAAATCGCTCACAGGTAGTTACATGGCGTGGCGCTAAGAGCGCTGCATCACTCCGGCATTTGGTTTCTGAAAGAATTTTTAAAAAGACACTAATGATTATTTGCAACTATTTTGTTTAGAGCTGAAATGGACGCAGCTCAAGATCCATGACTTCACTCCCCCAACCATGGAGCAGGTGGAAAAGTTCTTAGAGATAGTCAAGGAGGCCAAGAAAAAGAAAACGGTAAGTACAGCTTAGTTACTTGCAAATATCGGCTGGATTTCCTGTAGGACTTTCCTTTGAAATTGACGATATCAAAATACAAAACATACAGCGTCAGGACAGAGATTCCACGAGCGTTTGCCCTTATCAACGGCCCTCCTTCACAACTTAACCGTGGAAATTTTTTAAAAAATCGAAGTTTTCGTCGAATTGATTGACATTACCTGGATGAAGTTTCAAACTGTTTATTCCCAAACACCATCACATGAATTTTGATTTTTTTCGAAAATAGCTGTTTAATTTTCCAGCGGTTTAAATTTTCACCTGAATTTAACATCGTTCAACTTCAGTTTTGAAGATTTCCACATTTCGTTCTCCTAAATCTTTTCAGGCCGTTGCTATTCACTGCGCAGCCGGTAGAGGGCGTACTGGCACCATGGTGGCCTGCTTCCTCGTGAATGAGCGCCACCTAACGGCCAAGGATGCCATTGACGTGATCCGGGAGTTGAGACCGGGATCAGTGGAGACTGTGGAGCAGGAACAGTTGATTGCGGAATATGAGCAGAAGCTGAGGAACGAAGAAAACTGGAAACCGGTCAAGCGCTAGAATGTCAAGCCAGAGTGGGCCAAGACACGCGGACACAAAAACTCTGAAGCATCCCTTACCTATTATAACGCCCGTCCATGTCAAGACAAGACGGCTGACTCGTCCACACCAAACAACTTTCTCATCATTTAGAAATTTATTACACAAAACTCGCCCAACGACTATGGGTCTGTAAGGCACTATAAGAACACTGACAGTAGTATGGGATTAGTACTTGTAGATTTTTAATTATTTTTACAGAAAATATGATGTCAACCGCACACAACCTGCAAAGGTAATATGTAAGACAAACAGACTTTCAGTAGCGTTGACTTTACAGATGTTGTCAGTTTTGTAAGCTTGTTGTCTGGACGCATGAAGATTCTCCGTAATGTCAGAGCTTTTGTGTCACCTGGCTGTGGACGCTACAACCTTCCCTCTCTAGTGTTAAGCTGTGAGACAATAATGGTGCTAAACACTTTTATCTCCACACAGATATAGTTTCGTACACAAATGTTGCTTTATTATCTTTCTGATGATAATTGTGTGTTGTGTGTAGTCGGTGGTTCCGATAAGTTTTTTTTTTATAAATCTGTTGCCTTTGTGCTTGACACATTAAACTGGCCAAATTTGAATTTACAACTGGTAGTAATTGTTTTTGTTTAATATATGCATGTGGGCGTATTTGAATTGAAGAAAGGGCCCACTGAGCCTGTGATCCTACCATTATTGAATGGCTTAGGGAGCTTATGGTCCAACACATGAGCAGTTATCTACCTCTCTGTCTTACATAAAATTTTATCTCATAGAATTTATTTATTTTTTTATTTATTCATTTGACGAGGTTTTACGCCATACTCGAGAATATTTCACGTACACGAAGGCGGCCAACATTATGGGGAAAGGAAACTGGGAAGACCCCGGGGAAAATCCACTCCCATCCTCAGTTTGCTGCCAGACCTTCTCACCTACGACCGGAGAACTCGGAAAACTTCTCACCTACGACTGGAGCGACCGCACTGGTGAGAGGCTCCTGGGTCATTGCGCAGCACTAGCACGCTAACCCGGCCAGAGGCAATCCCTCCGCCACCCCCTACCACAACCCTCTTGAATCTCACAGAAGGATATTACAGCAGACACATACATTTATAGTATGTCACACAAATGAAGTGTCCTTAATATAAGACTATAGCCGACTGTACACTGTGTCACACAAATGATCATGTCCGTAATATCACACAATAGCCGACTGTACAGTGAGTCGACGTGTCTTTGATATCACACAATAGATGATTACACAGTGCGTCACACAAATGATCTGCCAGTGACATCACACAATATCCAGCTGTACAGTGTGTCACACAAATGACCTATCCTTGATATCACACAATAGTCAACTGTACAGTGTGTCACATAAATGACGTATCTTGGATATTACACAATAGCTGACTGTACAGTGCGTCACACAAATGACGTGTCCTTGATATCACATAATGACCGACTTTACAGTGTGTCACAAATGTGGCTTGTCCTTAAAATCACACAACAGCTGACTGTACAATGTGTCACACAAATGATGTGTTTTTGATATCAAACAATGGCTGACTTTACAGTGTGTCACATAAATGATGTGTTTTGATATCATACAATAGATTATTGCACAGTGTGTCACACAAATAGCGTGTCGTTGATATCATACAATAGATTTATGCACAGTGTGTCACATAAATCGCGTGTCGTTGATATCATACAATAGCCGACTGTACAGTGTGTCACACAAATGACGTGCGTGATATCACATAATAACCGATAGTACAGTGTGTCACACAGATGACATATCGGTGACATCACACAATAGCTGATTGTAGTGAGTCAAACAAATGACGTGTCTTTTGTATCACACAATGACCGACTTCACAGTGTGTCGCACAAATGACTTGTCTTTGATATCACACAATAGATGATTGAACACTGTGTCATACAAATGGTATATCCTTGATATCACACAATGACCGATTCTACAATGTGTGACACAAATGACGTGCGTGATATCGCACAATAACCGATAGTACAGTGTGTCACACAAACGAAGTGTCCGTGACATCACACAATATTCGACTGTACAGTGTGTGACACAAATGACATGTCCTTGGAATCACACAATAGCTGAGTGGACGGTGTGTCACACAAATGATGTGCCTGTGGTATCACACAATAGCTCAGTGTACAGTGTGTCGCACAAATGACGTACGGGATATCGCACAATAACCGATAGTAGAGTGCGTGACACAAATGACGTGCCCTTGATATCACACAAAAGTTGACTGTACAGTGTGTGACACAAATGACCTATCCTTGATATCATACGATGACCGACTGCACAGTTTGTCACACAAACTGACGTCTCCTTGATTTCACACAATGACCGACTGTACAATACGCAGCACAAATACCGACAGTACAGTGTGTCGCAAATATGACGTGTTCTTGACATCACACAATGACCGACTGTACAGTGTGTCATACAAATGGTGTGTCCCTTACATCACACAATAGCTGACTGTACAGGATGCAACACAAATGACATCCGACAGTAGAGTGTTGTAACACAAATGAGGTATCTTTCATATCACACAATAGCCGACGGTACAGTGTCTCACACAAATGACATGTCCGTGACATCACACAATAACTGACTGTACAGTGTGTAAATGACATGTCCTGATACCACACAATACCCTATTTGGCGTCCTCGCCTAACCCGCACTGTTCTTTTCACAGAACACTGACTAAAGCCAGGTACACCATCATTTTGAATCTCCAGTAAAAATTACAGTATTAATTTAGGTGTTTTAGCTGTGATTACGACCGTAATCCCAGGTTTTAGTTATTGAAAAAATCAGGGGACGTAACTCCCGTTATCTTTGTGACAATGGTACCTCATCTACATGACTAACTTCAGCTCCAACGACTCCATGTCCCTGCCTGGAATGCTTTTCCCTCCTGTCTTAATAATGAATATACATTGTCTATACAGCCAGCCGTTTTACTTGAACTAAACGCTAAGCTTTGAATGTTTTGAAATATACAACCTACTGACACCATCGACACCACTGACAGGCCGTTGTCTGTTATGTCAGTATACATTTGACCCAAGTCAGTGGGAAACAAACGTGTAGCAATCAGGTGAACTTCAAGAGGAAATCCAAGACCACATATTCATGGAGATTGAATATGTAATCCTTTCTGCGTGCCAGGAAGAGTTCCGAAGACACCATGTCAAATATCCACAAACCAACGGCAAGCAGAAGAAGAATTTACAAAAACTTTATTTATATATATATACAAGTGTACATGTATCAAACGCGATGTAACAAAAATTCCTGATATTTACAAATTAAAGAGGAATCGAAATCAAGTAGATATTCAAATCGTCGAATTATACAATTTCAAATTCAAACATCGCAGGTGTGCGTAGGCAGTGTTAATTACGACCGGGCAGAACACCTGGATTGAGTGTGAATGCAAATTACGACCGGGCAGAGCACCTGGATTGAGTACGCATGTTTAGCAAATCTATAATGAGGCTGCATATAATGCCCACGGTATATTATATACTACGTTTCTAAACGATTTTAAGTCCCCAAAGGCATTTTTCATACATAAATATGATTACAGATGTAAAACGGATGTTTCTGTAAATCGGATGATTTATGTAATTACCTGCCAGTGTATAGTCACGTGACCGAACACATAAAGCGGAGCGAACGATAGATTATTGGCATGCTGACTGCAGAAGCGTACACTTACTATCATGTCCTGATTGAGTTAGAGGCAAATGAAGAAAAATAATACCAGGACGGTGCTCTGTGGCATAAACAAAATGATGACGAAATCACGATTCAGTCCTGCTAAAGGAAACAAGGTAACGTGCTCAACTTACGGAGCAGAGTTCCGGCTAATTTCGCCTACGTTCATATTGCTATCAGTATGGAGCTTCATCGACTTGTGTGCGTCGCCTTGTTTCTCTTGGAGATACAAATAACCCTCGACGTCTAGCTCGCCTAGATTCGGACCTGTTCTAAAACTCTGAGTGATTTGACACAAAAGCCGTCGTTATAAAGCATATACAGATGAATGTAATGACAGACGTAGTCTAAGTAGGTGGTAACAGATCTGCAAAACAGGGTAACCGTACTTGAAAACTGACCAAGGTACTGCATGCGGCCACTTAAACAAAGCCCTTACTCACCCCGTCATAGTGCTTAGCTTTTGGCTCAGGATGTTACAATTTTGACACAACAGTCGTAATATAATACCTGTGATGTGGCCAAGTTTAATTTTATAGGACCTAAATATAAGCTCTAAAATCGTAGCTTAAATCAAATATGGCTTTGTGGAATCGGCCCCTGTCAGGAAAAGTCACTGTGGCCTAAGTAACATAGCAAGACACACCCACTGTGGCCTAAGTAACATAGCAAGACACAGTCAACATGGCCTAAGTAACATAGCAAGACACAGTCAACATGGCCTAAGTAACATAGCAAGACACACCCACCGTGGCCTAAGTAACATAGCAAGACACAGTCACCGTGGCCTAAGTAACATAACAAGACACAGTCACCATGGCCTAAGTAACATAGCAAGACACAGTCACCATGGCCTAAGTAACATAGCAAGACACAGTCACCGTGGCCTAAGTACCACAGCAAGACTTAGTCACCGTGGCCTAAGTACCACAGCAAGACTTAGTCACCGTGGCCTAAGTACCACAGCAAGACACAGTCACCGTGGCCTAAGTACCATAGCAAGACATAGTCACCGTGGCCTAAGTACCACAGCAAGACACAGTCACCGTGGCCTAAGTAACATAGCAAGACATAGTCACCGTGGCCTAAGTAACATAGCAAGAAATAGAAAAAAAGATATTTGTATCCTTGTTGACTACAATTAACTTGGCGAGGCTAAGGATAGCGGAGGCAACGGTAGCAATCTCTCTGAGCTGAAAAGTTCACTCATTGTTCTCCTTACACAGTGCTAGGAGGAAATCCATTGTTATTATCTTTGTTATGAAAGCGTTGGTGCCTCTGCCTTACCGTTTGGGTGAGGAATACACCTGAAGTCTTAAGTCACAATGATGATGCTTGAAGTGTCCTAAATACAGAGTGTCTACCTATTTGCCATGATCTTTGCACCATGACTTTTCCACCATGACCTTTGCAGCTCTAAGAATATAATTCATATAATCCAGCGCAAAACAAAGCCTGTATTAATTTAATGTTTACTATTACGTGTGAACAAGCCTAGTTCTCAACAATATACATCGTGCACTAATTTATACAATATGTATTACGATTGTTCCACTCCATTTTGTCCATATCATACCATAGGTCTATATATACCGAGTTAGTAAGAAGTAAGACTCCAGTCTGCTGCCTCCCACGAAAAGTCCAGATTTTCACAAGCTTTATCAACGGTCTTTGGTCTGGACAGCGAAACACGGGTGCTGCACAAGTCCAGATATTCACAAGCCTTATCAACGGTCTTTGGTCTGGACAGCGAAACACGGGTGCTGCACAAGTCCAGATATTCACAAGCCTTATCAACGGTCTTTGGTCTGGACAGCGAAACACGGGTGCTGCACAAGTCCAGATATTTACTAGTACACTATTTTATGGATAATAGTTTATTCACGGTAGTATTCTGCATAATAGTTTAGCATTTCCATGTTTTGCTGAAGCAAACTTCACTAATAGGCGGTTTAAACTCAACCCTTTAAACACACAGTGTTGTTTTCGGAGCTGACGTTTCGCAGATTGCAGTTGCATCCTGAAATTAATCACGTAAACATGGGTGTTATACAAGAGAAGAAAGTAGCCAAGAGCTTGAATGGCCCAAAAGATTTAAGCTGTTCTTTGTTCAGCTGCGCGCAGTTCAGACTCTGCTCACATCTAATGGTTAAAGTCTCCAGTAAGACTGTCGCGGTCATTTTGCAGAGTATGAATACTTTACAGCAGCGTCTTCGCATGCGTTTCACAGTGTGGCATGTGTTGTGCTCCTCTTCCGCCATGCATCGCTGAGGCGGAGTTTTCTGTCATGGAATTGGTCGGCAGGTTTTCTCTGGCTTTGTTGTAAATCACAACGCCTCTATCGGGCACAACTTCGTATCGCGGACGCCTCACATCCGGTACTTTGCCATATGGTAAGACGGCCTCGCCGGCAGAGTCTCGCTGTGATACACCGGGTTCTGAAAACACATTGGGAAGAAACTGTTACAGGTTTGTAAACCAAAACAAATATCGAACACAAGATATACAAACATTTGGCATTCTCAACAAATGTATATTATCCACTCCCACCCCCCAACTGGATGAAAGGATACAGTAGAGGGTTAACTCAGCCCTCATGTATAGCCCGCAAACAGCGCTCTTCTGTACGGCGGTAAGCATCAGTCACATACATACATGTGGATGACGGGTAAAGGGTTAACTCAGCCCTCATGTATAGCCCGCAAACAGCGCTCTTCAGTACGGTGGTAAGCATCAGTCGCATAAATACATGTGGATGAAGGGTAAAGGGTTAACTCAGCCCTCATGTATAGCCCGCAAACAGCGCTCTTCTGTATGGCATTAAGTACCAGGCACATAAATACATGTGGATGAAAGGATAGGGTAAAGGGTTAACTCAGCCCTCATGTATAGCCCGCAAACAGCGCTCTTCTGTATGGCATTAAGTACCAGGCACATAAATACATGTGGATGAAAGGATAGGGTAAAGGGTTAACTCAGCCCTCAGGTATAGCCAACTAACAGCGCTCTTCTGTACGGTGGTAAGCATCAGTCACATAAATACATGTAGATGAAAGGATAGGGTAAAGGGTTAACTCAGCCCTCATGTATAGCCCGCAAACAGCGCTCTTCTGTTCAAGGTTAGAAGGTAAAATGATCGCTTCTGCCAAAACATGCCGAAGCCAGTTTTATCAACACAAATGACTCGAACACAGAATCGGGATTTTGCACAAAACTCAAACACATCTGGAATATTTATCTGGTTGCCGGTGTGATGAAATGCCGGTTCTATCATTCACACAATAGGACATTTCCCCTACTCTTACAATGCTATATTATGGGGGGGGGGGGGGGAGGTCCGTGGCCCAGTTTTGAAGCGCGTTAGCGCAGCGTAATGAACCATGGAGCCTCTCAACAATGAGGGGCCTGTGAGTTCAAGTCCAGCTCATGCTGGCTTCCTCTCCTGCCGTACGTGGGAAGGTCTGCCAGCAACCTGCGGATGGTCGTGGATTTCCTCTGGGCTCTGCCCGGTTTCCTTCCAACATCCCGCCGGCCGCCGTCGTCTAAATCAAATATTCTTGAGTACGACATAAAACACCAATCAAATAAATAAATAAATATCTAACATAAACGCTATATCACTCATGTACTAATATCAATGGTTGCCGCATTCACTTCTATCCTGCCACAATTAATATCCTGACTTCAAATCCATGTATTCTGTCCAAGGAGCCTGAGAAAACGGCCAACCAGCTAAAGACCAAAGGTCAAGACTGCATTAGGTGTGGCCGTTATAGCCTCTCACTCCGCAGGTTGCGTGTTCATATTCAGCTATGTCCTCTTCTGTTGCGGCCATACGTCAGTAGTTTTGTCACGAACCCAGCAAGATGAAGTCGCTATCTCAAATCTCTACAAGTTATAACCTGTCACCCAGGGGGTCGCGTGTTCGTATCCAGCTATGTCCTCTTCTGTTGCGGCCATACGTTAGGAGTTTTGTCACGAACCCGGCAAGATGAAGTCGCTATCTCAAATCTCTACAAGTTATAGCCTGTCACCCAGAAGGTCGCGTGTTGGTATCCAGCTAGGCTATGTCCTCTTCTGTTGCGGCCATACGTCAGGAGTTTTGTCACAAACAGAGCAAGATGAAGTCGCTATCTCAAATCTCTACGTTATAACCTGTCACCCAGGAGGTCGCGTGTTCATATCCAGCTATGTCCCCTTCTGTTGCGGCCATACGTCAGTAGTTTTGTCACGAACCCAGCAAGATGAAGTCGCTATCTCAAATCTCTACAAGTTATAACCTGTCACCCAGGAGGTCGCGTGTTCGTATCCAGCTATGTCCTCTTCTGTTGCGGCCATACGTTAGGAGTTTTGTCACGAACCCGGCAAGATGAAGTGGCTATCTCAAATCTCTACAAGTTATAGCCTGTCACCCAGGAGGTCGCGTGTTCGTATCCAGCTATGTACTCTTCTGTTGCGGCCATACGTCAGGAGTTTTTGTCACGAATCCTGCAAGATGAAGTTGCTATCTCAAATCTCTACAAGTTATAGCCTGTCACCCAGGAGGTCGCGTGTTCGTATCCAGCTATGTCCTCTTCTGTTGCGGCCATACGTCAGGAGTTTTGTCACGAACCCAGCAAGATGAAGCCGCTATCTCAAATCTCTACAAGTTATAGCCTATCACCCAGGAGGTCGCGTGTTGGTATCCAGCTATGTCCTCTTCTGTTGCGGCCATACGTCAGGAGTTTTGTCACGAACCCAGCAAGATGAAGTCGCTATCTCAAATCTCTACACGTCATCATCCACACATAAACTGAACGACCCACGCATAAGTTGTCTGCGGCGCATAACACGAATCCAACAAACAAATAAAGTGTTTCACTTCTTATATGTAAGATATCTAAGCAGATTCTGTATTATTGTTTTCATTTTAGTTTTGCGCCGAGGTACAGGTGAAATTTCCATAGCATTCCATAACTACAAATGACCACCGAAGGACAGGGGAAATTTCCATACCATTCCATAACTACAAATGAACACCGAGTTACAGGTGAAATTTCCATAGCATTCCATAACTACAAATGACCACCGAAGGACAGGGGAAATTTCCATACCATTCCATAACTACAAATGAACACCGAGTTACAGGTGAAATTTCCATAGCATTCCATAACTACAAATGACCACCGAAGGACAGGGGAAATTTCCATAGCTTTCCATAACTACAAATGAACATCAAAGTACAAGTGAAATTTCCATACCATTCCATAACTACAAAGACTACCATGAGTAACGATTTACATCTAATTAAAAGGGAGTCACGTGCGTAATCCTCAGTGTTTATAGCTGGGTTGCTTTCTGCATACACTGGGAACCTCACTTACACATGTTAACTGATGTGACAAAATAACTAGGCTGTCAGTGTCACTGTTCACAATTATATGTAATTCTAATATCTCGGTACCTTCAGGGCGGTTTGTCAAAGACAAAGACAGTGTTATCACTATGCTAGAAGTAAAAGGATGGTTTGTCCAAAGCTAAAAATCAACACCGGTTCCTAACAACGGAATTCTTGATAGCTTAAGTGATCTAACACGCAAAAGTAAACAAGGGCTTTACGCATTATTTGTCCCTTTAAGCATATATCAAATACATTACGCAATTTGTGGGAGGAGGGGACACAAAGCTTGTACACAGTCAATAGCAATGAGATGTGTCAACATTGCCCTGTGCCATGTGCAAACCCATCGTGTTGACGGTGAGTGCTGGACTCTCCCGACTTACATGCACGCTCAGGGTCCGCGCTAATCACCCACCCTTAACAAACTCAGGCTGTGGTAAGATTACGTGGGTGATGTACGTCTACACGGGTTTACAGTGCTGTTATGGGGTCTTAATACAGTGTAGAGAGTAGGCCACAATCTGAATGTCCAACACGCTGGCTTTATACATAACAATTAATACAGGGGCGGGTACACAACCACTTCTGGAGGAATCCATCAAAAGTGTGGACAGAGAACCTAACGGTCAAGTCCCATATCACTCGTAGACCTTTCGGCTTGTCTCGGGATAATTTAATTAACGGCCTGAGAATTTCTAACCGACTACACTCTATATACTATTACGCCAACAAACGCCACGACTGTTTCATATACCTCAAAGATATCCTGGAACATAATTCAGGTGAATTTAATGTGTCATTTTCGAATAAGTTTCTGCAAAGATTTTTGCAAGAGGTCCCAGATGTGTTTTTCGAGATATTCCTCGTGACACAATGATTTATGCACTAAAAATGAGGTGGCGAAATGAATCCTAATGCTGCTGAGCCATTCCTGCTTAACGGTTTGTGATACAGAAAAGCGAAATTTTCGCCTCGATACACATAAATGGCGATGCTTTACTCCAGTTAGAGTTTATTCCATTTGTCTCGGACAATGTTTTAGATGTAGGTATAAACTCTTCCTGTATCAGGCACCATGATTTGAGAGTAATTAAATAGAATTAATGTAGTATGCCGCGAGTCGGGGCAAAATGTAAGATGTCACTGTCAGCCTGAGAGGAGGCCAGTACACAAATGTAAAATGTCACCGTCAGCCTGAGAGGAGGCGAGTACACAGCCTGTACACAAATGTAAGATGTCACCGTCAGCCCGAGAGGAGGCAAGTACACGGCCTGTACACAAACGTAAAATGTCAATGTCAACCCGAGAGGGGGCGAGTACACGTCCATTATACAAATGTAAGATGTCACTGTCAGCCTGAGAGGAGACCAGTACACAGCCTGTACACAAACGTAAAATGTCACCGTCAGCCTGAGAGGAGGCGAGTACACAGCCTGTACACAAATGTAAGATGTCACTGTCAGACTGAGAGGAGGCGAGTACAAAGCCTGTACACAAATGTAGTATGTCAGTGTCAGCCCGAGAGGAGGCAAGTACACGACCTGCAAACAAATGTAAGATGTCACCGTCAGACCGAAAGGAGGCCAGTACACGGCCTGCATACAAATGTAAGATGTCACTGTCAGCCCGAGAGGGGGCAAGTACACGGCCTATATACAAATGTAATATGTTACTGTCAGAACAAGAGGAGGCAAGTACACGGCCTATATACAAATGTAATATGTCACTGTCAGCCCGAGAGGAGGCCAGTACACGGCCTATAAACAAATGTAATATGTTACTGTCAGAACGAGAGGAGGCGGGTACACGGCCTATATACAAATGTAAGATGTCACTGTCAGAACGAGAGGAGGCGGGTACGCGGCCTATATACAAATGTAATATGTCACCGTCAGACGGAGAGGGGGTCAGTACACGGCCTGCATGCAAATGTAAGATGTCACTGTCAGAACGAGAGGAGGCAAGTACACGGCCTATATACAAATGTAACATGTCACTGTCAGCCCGAGAGAAGGCAAGTACACGGCCTATATACAAATGTAATATGTCACTGTCAGCCCGAGAGAAGGCAAGTACACGGCCTTTATACAAATGTAATATGTCACTGTCAGCCAGAGAGGAGGCAAGTACACGGCCTATATATAAATGTAATATGTCACTGTCAGCCCGAGAGAAGGCAAGTACACGGCCTATGTACAAATGTAATATGTCACTGTCAGCCCGAGAGGAGGCCAGTACACGGCCTATATACAAATGTAAGATGTTACTGTCAGAACGAGATGCGGCGAGTACACGGCCTATATACAAATGTAACATGTCACTGTCAGAACAAGAGGAGGAGAGTACGCGGCCTATATACAAATGTAAGATATCACCGTCAGACCGAGAGGTCAGTACACGGCCTGCATGCAAATGTAAGATGTCCCTGTCAGAACGAGAGGAGGCAAGTACACGGCCTATATACAAATGTAAGATGTCCCTGTCAGAACGAGAGGAGGCAAGTACACGGCCTATATACAAATGTAAGATGTTACTGTCAGACCGAGAGAAGGCAAGTACACGGCCTGCATATAAACGTAACATGTCACTGTCAGAACGAGAGGAGGCGGGTACGCGGCCTATATACAAATGTAAGATATCACTGTCAGACCGAGAGGAGGTCAGTACACGGCCTGCATATAAACGTAACATGTCACTGTCAGAACAAGAGGAGGCGGGTACACGGCCTGTACACAAATGTAAGGTGTCACAGTCAACCCGAGAGGAAGCGAGTACACGGCCTGTATACAAACGTAAGATGTCACTGTCAGCCCCAGAGGAGGCAAGTACACGGCCTTACACAAATGTAAGATGTCACTGTCAGCCAGAGAGGACGTGTGTGCACGGCCCGTACACAAATGTAGGATGTCACTGTCAGCCAGAGAGGAGGTGTGTGCACGGCCCGTACACAAATGTAGGATGTCAGTGTCAGCCCGAGAGGAGGTGAGTACACATACCTGAGTCACAAGAACATGAATTGGAACTCATCACAATTAGTTCCCCTTGCCTTCACCGATAAGAACACCCACAAGTCACTAAATGAGACAGAGAGACATGTACAGTACATGTAGATGTAGCATAAATGTAGCATACCTGTAGCATAATTGTAGCGTACCTGATAGGAAGCCATCTGGCGGCGGGTTTGGTCATAACTGTGGGGTAGTGGTAACGTCTCTGAGTGGTAATGGTCATCAATCATCTGCCAGAAACACAACAGTCATCATTAGGTCAGAGACAGATTGATTAGGTGAATGACAGATTGATTAGGCGAGTGACAGATTGATTTGGTGAGAGACAGATTGATTTCTCGAGTGATAGATTGTTTAAGGGAGTGACAGAAAGATCCGATGAGTAACAGACTTATTAGGCCAGTGACAGATTGATTCAGTGAGAGACATATTGATTAGGCCAGTGACAGATTGATTTGATGAGTGACAGATTGATGAGATGAGTGACCGAATGGTCTGGTGAGTGAATGGTTGATAAGGTGAGTGTCAGATTGATTTGGTGAGTGACAGATTGATTTGGTCAGTGACAGAATGATCTGGAGAGTGACAGATTGATTACGTGAGTGTCAGATTGACTGGGTGAGTGACAGAATGATCTGATGAGTGACAGATTGGCTAGCTGAGTGACAGATTGATTAAGGGCGTGTCAGAAAGATCTCATGAGTAACAGATTGATTAGGTGAGTGTCAGATTGACTGCGTGAGTGACAGAATGATCTGATGAGTGACAGACTGACTAGCTGAGTGACAGATTGATTAGGTGAGTGACAGATTGATTAGGTGAGTGATGGATTGATTTGTTGATTGGTAGAATGATTTGAAGATTCAAAGATTGAATTGGTGAGTGATAGATTGCTAAGGTGAGTGACAGATTGATTAAGTGAGTGGCAGATTGATTAAGTGAGTGACAAATTAATTGGGTGAGTGACAGATTGATTAGGTGAGTGACAGATTGATTTGATGAGTGGCAGAATGATTAGATGAGAGACAGGTTGATTAGATCAGTGACAGATTGATTAAGTGAGCGACAGATTGATTAAGTGAGTGACATATTGATTAGGTGAATGACAGATTGATTTGGTGAGTGGCAGAATGATTTGATGAGAGACAGGTTGATTAGATCAGTGACAGATTGATTAGGTGAGTGACAGACTGATTAGATGAGTGACGGACAGAATTGTGAAATGACCAGAATATGTATTGCTTAACCCACAATCGGGGTAACGCTAGCAGCACAGCAGCACAGAAACTGAATTTATCGTAAGAGGTATACAAGTGTGGTTTGTATACATGAAAGCTACACAACTTCTGTTACGTTGTCAATTTTAAAGCCATCTGGCGATACCAGATTCAGTGCCAATTGGCATGGCTCTGAAGCATTATTTCGTTCTTAATAAAAAATAAGGTATAAATACACCTGTGACTCCGTGGTCGAGCTGTTAATGTGGTACACAAAATAATGATTCAGAAGCCTCTCACCAATGCGATCTCTGTGAGTTCAAATTCAGTTCATGAGGGCTTCTCCCCGGTCGTTTAAAGTGATATTTAAATAAATACCCACATTAACAAATCCATTACTTTCTTATTAAATGAAGAGGTTGGTTATGTGGTGTTTCGTTAGGTAGCGTAATCACTTATCACGTCGCTTACCAGTTCGTCCGCGTATCTGATTGGTTCAGACACGTAGCTCCACCTCCTGAGGTCACGTGGTGGAGCCTCATAAGATCTGCTGGTATCCATCCATGGTCTGGGGAGCTTAATTAGGGTGGAATCTATACTGGATATTGTAGCCGCTGTGCTCCGCTTTGCACGTCTAAAACAACAACAAAGTGATTTAAACACTTTGGCAATTACTCATTGTATAGACATGTCTGTACCAAATCGATCTTTGGAGAGAAAATAACTGTGATAAAAAAAAGGATGTGCTCTGAGTTTATAGCAAACTTGAAAATTCGACAGTCGTTATCTGCTACTTAAAAATGTTTACTTCAATTGAATTCTTCTTTTGGGGGGTGACGGGGGGGGAGGGATTATGTGTGCAAAATTTTCTTAAGCGAAACACCTGTACATGTAGATGCAGAACAAGGTGAGGTTTAATGACCATATCGATACTGACAGATCACGGGATGTCAGACAGAACATGGGGCTTGAGGCATTTTACAATTGTTTGTAACCACAGATACATGTATAAAACATTCGTTTTACCTTGAAAACAGATGCTGTTAAACACAAGTGTTTCCTCAGGAAGCTCTCAGGGATACAGATGGGTAGTGCGTAACTTTAGGTTAGTTTGTTTTCGTCGTTAGGCACCGTATCTACGTATTCGTACGCTATAGTCAAGATTTTTGTAAACATACTCGGTGATGAAATGATAATATTGTGCCTCGTTGTGGTATGAAACAGAAAAGCCTCGGAACTAAATTCCAAAACTTCAGAGCCCAATTTGTATTCGTACACAGTACCCAATATGTAACGGACAACACCCATTTAAGGAAAGCATTTGATGTGCTGGACAGCTTAGCCAAGACAAAGGCATTTGGTGTGCTGGATAGCTGAGGTCTATACGAAGGCATTTGGTGTGCTGGACAGCTGAGGTCAACACAAAGACAAATCACAGAAAATCCATACACTGCTGACTGTCCTGGTGGGCAGAGCACTGGATAGGGCATGGAGGATTTGGACGCTCTCTGTGGCTACTACTGACTCGGAATTCACGCTTCCTTAAGCTTCCTTAAGCTGTTAAGCTGTTACTTTATTCAATGGCCTGTTTACTTCTTGACTTAGTGCCTAAGACTTGTTTGTCAACCCATTATTTATAACTGTTTCATAATTAAAGCCTTTACATTTGATACATGGGGCTGAGGGTGTTTCAGGTTCGGAGGAACGAACAACTCATGTTCTCAGGTAATAATTGTAACAGGCACAAAGATATGTCGTGCACACACAAGGGAGTAGACATAAGCTATTAGCCTTACCTGGCTTTCTTCTTGAAGGCACATACACAGATCAGACAGAAAATCATGGTGATGAGAAGAAGACCTCCGAGCACAGAGCACAGGACGATCAGCAACACTGTGGAGATAAGACATAAGATACAGACACAGATCGGACAGAAGATCAGGGTCATGAGCAGAAGACCTCCGAGCACAGACAACGCGACGATCAGCAACAATGTGGAGATAAGACATAAAATACAGACAAAGACCAGACAGAAGATCATGGTGATAAGCAGAAGACCCCCGAGCACAGAACACAGGGCGATCAGCAACACTGTGGAGATAAGACATAAGATACAGACACAGATCAGACAGAAGATCACGGCCATGAGCAGAAGACCTCCGAGCACAGAACACAGGACGATCAGCAACACTGTGGAGACAAGACATAAGATACAGACACAGATCAGACAGAAGATCGGTGTCATGAGCAGAAGACCCCCGAGCACAGAACACAGGACGATCAGCAACACTGTGGAGACAAGACATAAGATACAGACACAGATCAGACAGAAGATCACGGCCATGAGCAGAAGACCTCCGAGCACAGAGCACAGGACGATCAGCAACACTGTGGAGACAAGACATAAGATACAGACACAGATCAGACAGAAGATCGGTGTCATGAGCAGAAGACCTCCGAGCACAGAACACAGGACGATTGGCGACACTGTGGAGATAAGACATAAGATACAGACACAGATCAGACAGAAGATCACGGCCATGAGCAGAAGACCCCCGAGCACAGAGCACAGGACGATTGGCGACACTGTGGAGACAAGACATAAGATACAGACACAGATCAGACAGAAGATCGGTGTCATGAGCAGAAGACCTCCGAGCACAGAACACAGGACGATCAGCAACACTGTGGAGACAAGACATAAGATACAGACTCAGATCAGACAGAAGATCACGGCCATGAGCAGAAGACCTCCGAGCACAGAGCACAGGACGATCAGCAACACTGTGGAGACAAGACATAAGATACAGACACAGATCAGACAGAAGATCGGTGTCATGAGCAGAAGACCCCCGAGCACAGAACACAGGACGATCAGCAACACTGTGGAGATAAGACATAACATACAGATACAGATCAGACAGAAGATCGGTGTCATGAGCAGAAGACCCCCGAGCACAGAGCACAGGACGATCAGCAACACTGTGGAGATAAGACATAAGATACAGACACAGATCAGACAGAAGATCACGGTCATGAAGCAAATTAAAGATACAGGCCGAAGAAACACCAAAAATTTTGTACGAAATCTAAATATCATTAAGTTAAAGAGATATTAAGTTTTGCGAAGCTGTTTTGCTGGATGTTAAAAAAGCGCGAAAGAATCTAACACTGATGAAGGACAGTACAAATTGTAAATATTAACAAAAGTTAAAAGATGATAATTTATGTGAAAGCAGTCCGTGGGCCAATCTCTTGGATGTATAAAACAACACGTATTTCACGTGTAATTATTTTTCTTTCTTGTTTTGTGACAGTCAGCAGAACGAGACATTTCACTCAGTGGAGCTTAAGTTGCTTCAAAAAGGGAGTATTTATTTACTTGATTGATGCTTTACGCCATACTGAAGAATATTTCACTTACACGACGGCGGTAAGCATTATGTCGGGATGACACAAGGCAGGAAGTACCAATGTAAAGTGATATTGTTATTAAGAAATGATTATTTGTCACTTACTTTTGCCATCGATTTCACATTTTTCTCCTAGAAACCATTGTGGACACCTGAAATAGATGAGTGATGAGGCCATATAATAAAATGTAAAATGTGTCAGTCACGTAAAGAAGACGAGACTTGCTGTGTTATCACAACTGTCATCACCGTGTTATCACCAGTCATCATTGTATTGTCACTACTGTCATCACTGTGTTATCACTACTCTTATCAGTGTTATCACCAGTCATCACCGTATTATCACTACTGTCACCACCGTGTTATCCCTACTGTCATCACTGTGTTATCACTACTGTCATCGCCGGGTTATCACTACTGTCATCACTGTGTTATCACTACTGTCATCACTGTGTTATTACTACTGTCATCATTGTGTTACCACTACTATCATCAATGTGTTACCACTCGTGTCATCACTGTGTTATTACTACTGTCATCATTGTGTTATTTTCCCGTTGTAGACCAATACCTTCAAGTAAGACCAACTCTTACCATGCTACTGCACAACTATTCCTGCGGCCTGGAGTTGGTAACGCTGTAGAACAGTTATGGCCGTCCATGGTACATGAAGTTCCTGCAGAGGGGAGTTGGCAAAACTGTCGAACAGTTACGACCGTCCAAGGTACAAGTTGTACTGGCCAGCAAAGCGCCAGGATGACGCTCTAGTAACCATCGTCAACCAAACTGTGTAACCTTTTGCATAGTATGTACAACCTGTATATATGCTATATATTCAGTGGATGATTTCCTCCGTGAATACAAGATGTGTCTTCGTCTATGGACTGGGTGACTCTGAACTCAGAATTGGGGGCGATAGAGTGAGCGCTGGGGAACTTCTTTGCGAAGGGCAAATATACACAGGGGAACATGGGCGTCAATTGTTCCATAGCAATATCAGGGTACCACAAACATAATCAAGGCCCGCCACAGGTGCCCTCGCCCCGAGGCGTGCTGCTGGGATAACAGGCCCAATAAGGAAACATTTCTGACAATTCCCGGGCCGGTGTTCTCTCCGTTGTTTACCACCGGTGCTGGATTATATCATACACAACAAAAAGCTCGCACCTGCACCTTACCCGGTCACTACACAGGTCCTCCTCATATTTGCGCCGTATCAAGGTCACAACGTTTGCGATTTACACTGTGACAATTCAGCGTTTGGGATTATTAACTCGAAAAATGCAAACTGATAAACTTTCCACACTGGTCTGCTTACAACGGACATAAGGATATGAGCTCCAAAAGTTTGGTAAAACGCAAAGAACAAAATCCTAAAACTCTCAGCGCATATATGTATAATGTGGACACCGTACTTTGTTTGCCCATGAGAGGTGAGTACAGAAGCCAGTCTTACGACTTGGGAAGCAAGAGTAAAGATTCAGACAGGCTGAGCTGCGCACCACAATGAAGTCTTGTCTCGCTTCCAGGATACGACACCATGCTCACCCTACAGTAAAAGTTTTATCTCACCTGCAGGACACGACGCCACGGCGACACCACAGTACAAGTTTTCTCTCACCTACAGAACACGACCCCATCGTGACACCACAGCACGAGTTTTATCTCACCTTCAGGACACTACAGTACAAATTTTGTCGCACCTGATAGCACAATAGAACAGGTTTTCTCTTACCTTATGACTCCAAAGCACAAGTTTTGTCTCGCTTGATGACACCACAATACAAGTTTTTTATTACCTGATGACACCACAGCACAGATTTTGTCTCACCTGCAGGACACAAGGCCGTCGTTAATCACACAGGTACCGTTATTCTGACAGCCACAAGTTGCTGTGAGCAGGAAAAGAAAACATACTCATCAGTGACTGTTAGCTTGCCCAAGTTTCAAGACATTATTGTAGAACATTTTTCGTAAATTGCACTATTTTTATTTCAAATTAAATATCATATCAGCGTCAGTGCCGAGCGGTATGCTCTACATGGAACAAGTCGTCGTTGTACCAATGATGTCGTGTGTTAGGATACGGCAGACCCGGGCGTGACTCATGACTCATGTGTGCAGGTTTGTCCGACACATTTATTATTTATGCATTGGTGTTTATTATTATTATTATTATTCATTTATATCTCGGATGTCAGATTTATGGGTTACAAAAACTGAGAATATCCCTTTGAAGTCTGCTTCAATTCGCCAGATCTAACGAGGGTTAGTGCTACCTTCAGCTTTTTCCAGTGCCTATACCACACGAAACAAAACTCCCCGCCATTATGTACATGAATATCATTATGACTAGTGTATTTTATAGATTGATAATTTCTTCCTAGCTTTAGACTGAAAGTTCATGGATCTTTGACAAACATCAGAAAGATCGTTTTAAGCTTGATGGATACCTTTGAACAAAGAAAAATCAGTACTTGCATCGTGAGGCAAAGGAAAACAGACAGCCCTCCGTGTAAAAGCACGAGCCGGCTGAACTCGATAAACGTTATTAGCCCAAATAAGTACAAAGTAATTCTTCAAATACCTTACTGTAAACAGACTGACCTTCAGTGTCAAACCGATCACAATAAACCAATCAACAGAGGACACACAAAAACATTTGATTTTCGTATTGCGCCTGAGCATTAGGTAAACAAAGATTCTATTGGCCAATTGCCCGGAAAATTGTTTGACTGTTTACACTTTGAACAATAGCCATACTGACAAATACACACGTCCAACAATAAAACCGTATTTCCCCGATATAACCTTGAAAACTCTGGTGCTTGCTGAAAGAGCAGGTTTAGAAGGGTGTTAAAGGAGTTTACTTGTGGTCCAAAAAATATTCTCGTGTCGGTGTTTTAAGATTATCCTATCTTAGAGACTTGGACAGCCATAAGCAGAGTGGTCAACATCTTAGTTTAATGGCCAGCTGCGAGTCGAGGTGCGGGAGATAGGCAAGTGAAACTACACTAAATAACACTGAATCAATGATAACAAAGAACCCACGTGTTAGATTTTATGTCAGACTAAGTAAATCTCAAAATCTCAGCTATGGCCGGTAACCAAAAATCTGTAGTGAATGTGGATGATGGCCAGTGTTCAGATCACACCAAGGAAACGTCAGTGTCGAAGCTTAGAGCAGACAGGATTATAACGCAACGAGAGTAGGGCATTGAACGAATGGATTTGGTACATCTATAGGCATGTAATATAAAGCCTTCGTCAGGAATCAAATATCGTTCATGAAGTTTTTCCGGTGACATAATTCAAGCACGAAAATTCATTGTAGTTTTAACGAACTTATTTAGAAAAACATTAGATCGCGAAACACTGTATACATAACGAGCAGAAATCAACTTGTTTAATGGTTTTATCATACTGCGTTAATCACAAGGAAAACAGAACCGATTAGGAAAAAAAACCAGAAACGATGAACGTGTTGAACTGGTTACCAGCATTACACCTTCAACACTGGGATATTGACAGGCCGATAGAGTGAATGAGTGAGTGAGTGCTTGACGTTTAATGTCGTACTCTTCAGTAATATGACGACGAAGGAATCGTTAGAGTGCATGTAATGTGCCTCCTTGTTGTAGGGCGGATTTCCACCGTTCTTTTATCTAGTGCTGCTTCAGTGAGACGCCTAACCTAAGGCAAGTAAGTTGCCCCGTCCGAGCCATTATTCTGATATGGGTCAACCAGTCGTTGCACTATCCCCTTCGTGCTGAACGACAAGCGAGGAAATTACAACTTCCTCTTTTAAGGTCTTAGGTGTGACTCGACCCAAGACTGACCCTGAATCTACCGCTTCCGAAGCGGACGCTCTACTACTGTGCTATCGGGGCCGGCTGTAAGAAGATATCTTAAAACTAAAATAAGAGCATTTTTATTCCAGGAAAGAAAAACCGCCTGGTGTTAAGAGACATTAGCGCGAACGATAGAACATTACAGTAGAATCTAATATTTGAACTTGAAATTGTCATTTGTGGGTTTTCTTAAAAACACGAAACTGGACTTGCTGTTTCAATGGGCATTTAACTTTTATACCGTTTATTCCTGCTGACCGTTTATTCCTGCTGACCGTTTATTCCTGTTGACCGTTTATTCAGCCATTCAAAATAGATACTCACACACATATATGGCATTCCAGTGTGCAGTTTACTTATAATCATCAATCATCATGCAGGGAATCAACCATCATGCAGGATATCAATCATCATGCAGGAAATCAATCGCAGGATATCAATCATCATGCAGGGAATCAATCATCATGCAGGGAATCAATCATCATGCAGGATATCAATCATCATGCAGGGAATCAATCATCATGCAGGATATCAATCATCATGCAGGGAATCAATCATCATGCAGGATATCAATCAGCATGCAGGGAATCAATCATCATGCAGGATATCAATCATCATGCAGGGAATCAAAAACACACATTCACGTATGAACAATGAGTCAATGAATGACCAATTAAATCCTTTATTGTCAATTTCTGAGAAGGAATTTACATTAGGGAATCAAAATGGTCACCCTAATATTTATAAGCTGAACATACGTGATAAACTCTTCTCGCAAAAGACTTTCTGTTACCTTTTTGAGCCAATAAAATACTGTAAAGAAGACTATTTGTATTACATATTCGTCCTCAAATGGCTCCATTTCTGCCACGATGTTAGTCACGTATCTGGAGATCTGGTAATCTGCATTCTATCAACCTGACAGACATTAAGTAGGTTCTTTGCTTCATTTGATTATAGGTGGAGGAAATGGAGGAAAGTCCATGCACTGGTTAGTTTTCAAAAGTTTTTCATTCAGCTATTAAATTATTCAAAGAGATTTGTGGAAACTTTCCGATGTCTTTTTAACCGATGAGTAATTATATGGGAATAAGCATCCCCTTTCCATCATTCAGAGTCAATGTATACGTGGCCAAGGTAGTTTGCGTACCAGCGCTGCGGAATGACCCAGGAGTATCTCACCAATGCTTCTTCTACGGCCGTGCGCGGGAAGATCTGTCAGCAACCTGCCGATAGTCGTGGGTTTCCCTCGGGGTCTGCACGGTTTCCACCCACCATAATGTTGGCCGCCGTCATATAAGTGAAATATTCTTGAGAACGGCGTAAAACACCAATCAAGTAAATAAATCTTTTAGAGTCATACGGCATTATCCAAGTTTGCACGAACACTTGAGAAAGGAGAAAAGTTCAGTCATTAAAGGTTATTTATATAAAGGTTTGAAGTACTTCCAATTGATTTCATATAAGCCTGGAGCCATATTAACATATCAACACGTATGCATAGTTTTTCCCTATCACTTGCATAACTGCGGTAGCTTTCTGTATTATGTCATGTGACTGTCTAAATCCTCCCGCAGTTATATATCCATCCCATGGCCACAGCTGACATGTCAGTACAAGCAGGATATTTACACAGGAAGTGTGGCGGTTACGTGATACAGGTAGTCTGTTTTGGGATGAACCTATGACAAAAACAGGTAAATCTTACGTGTGCAATGTTCCCCTGGTGAGGCTTGGAGGTCGGGGGAGACATCGGTGTAACCGACGCGGCAGCGACACACGAACGATCCCATCCGGTTAGTACAGATGGCATTGTGGTCACAATAGTTATGTCCGGGATCCAGACAGTGGTTGAAATCTGCAAGACGACACAAACGACCCAGGAATAAAACAGCTCTTGTAATAGGCTCAGATTATGTCACGGCAATTCATCTCAAAATCCCTAAAATGTAACTACACAAATATAATGATGCCTCACTGGAACGCCATGTCGAGACAAAAAACGTAACACTGGCACTTTGTTAGCGGGGCAAATGGTATTTGTATACTATACCCCAGTGATGAGGTTATAGTAAGGCGGTATAAAAAAACAGCATTGTACTAAAGTCTTACACACATCAGCGATTTATTACTTGTCTCATTGACCATTACCCCTAGAATGACCCCATATTCGTCTACTGGCTCAACCCTCTTCGATACACATGCAATTCGCCAATAATGCGGATGTATTCCACAGTTTTAAATGACGCGGAAGAGACATGGCCTTTTGAATTACAGCAGTTTTTAAAATTTCACATTTTATTCAGAGTACAGAGTGAACCGATAAAACTATACTGGATGTAAAATCTGTATGAGAGAAATGAAAATAGTTATGTAGAAGCAGACGACCCTACCTTTGAGTGACAGCGAGTTGATCACATCCGTGAGGTTAGCTCGGACCGGAGCGACGACCAGACTGGTGCCTCTGATGACGTAGGAACCGACCTGATTGGTCACTAGGTTATTCATGATGGAGAAGCGGTAGGTGGACTGTAGCCCTTCCTGTCTGGGAGCCGCCCTCTTGTCCAGTACCATCTCAAAGGTGACGATCACTCCTGATCGCTGCTCGATTCCTACTACCTGAACATCCAACAGGCTGTCTACGTCCTCCGTACTCAGAACGGACAACAACTGGAGGGGGGCCAAAACAGTTTTTATCTGAGTTCCATGTAAACAAGTGCTAAATTCATGAAGTCGTTAGGTAACATGATTTCAACATTCACAGCGTCCATTGAACTCTAACAAATGTAACCATGTTTATATTAATGAGACTATACCGGCGTAAATCCAATCGAACTTTTGCTAATAGATGACAATAGCCCAAAATAATTACCTTTCGCAAAATATCAGCCTAGTCAGCACATACCTTTGTGTTCAAATTTCCTAAAAATCGTAAATCCGGTTACATTACAACTTTTTCAAAGTTAAGAATCATTTTAACACTGTAATTAGTAGGCCTACATATGGTATTTTCTGAAAGCTAATAACATGAGCTATTCTCGGTGAATACCAAACATTTGATCTGACCAGCGTATACAGATTGTTTGTTTAAAAAGACGTAAGCGCTGAGAAATTCCAGAAAATAAGCTCTCACATGTCTGTCCATCAGCACTAGAAGAAGGGTTGCCAACGTCAGTTTAGTTGTGAACAAATAATTTAACAGCACAGTCCTGAGCAATCGTAAATATATGTATAGATGATAAATCACCTACGTGAAGCGCATTTGTTATGAGTGAAAGACGAACTACAGACACCGGGATCCTCCGTCGGTCGAGCTGTACCGTAGGTTTGATATTAGGGCTTTTTACCACTGAGCGTTTGAATTCAGAGTGCGGTAGTTCGCTCTGTGTTTACGTCAGCAGGATTGTCAGTTTTATCCATTCAGCTGTTGACCAAAGTTATAGGGGTGAAGCATTGTTGAGTAAGGCGTAAAAACACCAATCAAATAAAGACAATAAATCATCAACATATATGGCGTGTGGTCAGTGTATTGGGTTGCATCGCGGATCAAGGTTCGCTATTACTGTGTATTAACTCACAGCGTTCCGGAACTGGGCCTTGAGCAGCGTCCGACCATCAAGCGTATCTGTTCCATTCAGCCATTGATTCAGGTCAATGAACAACCGGATATCACCCCGAAAATACTGCGCAGCTACAGAAAAGGTAAGACAGGATATTGACGTCAAATCCGACATTCGTATACTAGTCGCAAATATTTCTAACATAAAAAGATACCAATCAACATGCAAAGCCATTCGTACAGAATAGACCTGGATACATACAGGACAAAAAAAACAGTAGCAAGTTTCTACCATTCAAAGAAATTTTTGATATTCCACGTACACCTTCCAAATTTACGTCCAAGAGACGGTTTCATCATTTTGCAGAACAAAGCAAAGCCTTTCCCTGTCAGATGGACAAATTACACAGACGATAGTAGATCTGCGCAGAAAATATAACATCTACCTGTGGAGATTGTTAAATACACACCTCACGTTCCGCACCCATCCGCTCAAAACGCCTTAATGGATGCACAGGTTACTATTTAAACCTGTATTTGCCCAGGTGGTGAATATTTCCATTCTGACAAATTCTGTTATACCCAGATGTAAGCAGTCACTGCAGGTTAAGGTAATGTGAATAAATTCACAGCTGTATGTGGGAAGTTTTATGTTACGCTTTATTCCTTTTCCTACACAGTATGTCTATCCCTCCATGAATTATTCCCACACAGTCTGTCTATCCCTCCATGGTCTATTCTTACAGTCTGTCTATCTCTCCATGGCCTATCCCTACACAGATTCTCTATCCCTCCAGGGCCTATTCCTACACAGTCTGTCTATCCCTCCATGGCCTATCCCCTACACAGATGGCCTATTCCTACACAGTCTGTCTATCCCTCCAGGGCCTATTCCTACACAGATTCTCTATCTCTCCATGACCTATTCCTACACAGTCTATCCCTCCATGGCCTATTCCTACACACATTCTCTATCCCTCCATGGCCTATTCCTACACAGTCTCTCTATCCCTCCATGGTCGTTTTCAGCTGGGAATTCCGATCAAATCCGGTAACAGCTAAACATCTTCCAATCTCTGTATACCCTCTAATATAATGTGTCCTAACGCTGAGTCCGGAATTCGAGGAAATGCATGATGTAGATACAGATTTGCCTTAGGCTGTAAACAAACACCCTAAAACAGGCTACATCACGAACAAACACGTTCTTACGGGTGTCTGGGTAAACTTCTCTTCTTCCCAGTATGGAGAAGAAAACTCTTAAAATGTTGAGCCCTGATTTCGTTTTCATCACCCCCTACCCCCACCCCACCTTCCTTGAGATGTGGAAATGTCCACGCCTATGGTGAATTTTAAACAATTTAAACTGATTTTAAGGTTCCAGCTGGAGGTGACAGATCCATTAAGGTACATACCTACACATTGAGAATACTCTCTATTTAAGGCGTAACCCTTCAGACACATGCACACGCCATCTTTAGAACAGCGCTTGAAGTTGGTGACGTCACATCCCTCGTGCGTCTCCGCGTTACAGGGCACAGTTTCCGTGTCTACTCGGTTCCACCAAGGCGTCGCTATAGACGTCGTCTCGTTGGTCCCTGACTCTGATTCGGGCGAGACATTTTCGGTGTTCAGGAACTCGGTGATTGCCCCGTCTGTTGGTGCCTCTCCGCTGCTGGTAATCTGAGGCTCTAAAGGCTTCTTGTCATCAGTCGGCGCACCTTCTGAAATTTGTCTTTTGACCCTAACAGCACTATCACCATAAGCGTCCACATGTACACTACCGTCTTCCCTCCTGGGAACTATTATGTCTGATCTTGTAGCAGATACCACAATTCCTGCAAAGAGAGAAATGTCATCTCTCAGTAAATATGGTCAAAATGAATGATTTAGATTAATATATCGTATTCTTTCTGTTTAGGTATATGCTGAAAACAAAATCTCGGTAGACATTTTGCGTCCAGACATAATGCACTATTTACTAACAAGCCAGGTTCCGGATCTGTTCTTATAAATGATACTAGAGTACAAATCAGCAGCTACATTTCCTCAAAATTGCCATCAAATAGTAGTCGGTTTTAACCGGTCAAAATGCCCATTGCTTACAATTCAGGCTCGTAAAGTTCACTGAAGATGACTTAACTTGGAGACCAACACGGAATACACAAAGGATGAGATTTTACTCCGACACTCTGGTCTCGTCCATCCATCAAACTAACAGTCGTCACTTCAGTCCTATATTCTTGATTAAACAACAATCGGTCATTTGAACCAATCGACGTCAGCAAATTCTGTCAATGTCAAATGATAAAAAAATGCGCAAATACGAAGTTTCCGGATGCAAAAACAGAACTGGCTTCCCATGTTTTACCTCCGGATTGAATATTATCAAACAAGGTATTGATAGTAAACCATTATAGTGAAAAGATGTCATGATACTGATAAATGTTGCAACACAACTCCTTAACGATCGACTGACTGATTCACTGACTGATTACTTGTTGTTTGACTACATAATTGACGCTGCATGAGTGAACTCTTCCAGGTTTCAATCACTGTAAAAGAAGGAATCTCTGTACCTATATCTGTCCTTGGATTTTTTCCACATCCAATCATCCGATCGACTTCGTGTTTGCCAGCTATATTGACACAAAGAAGAGCGAAATATTCCAAAAATTGTGCACGCAAATTTGGCATTAATGGCATGGTCACAACTGGGAAATGCTTTTAGTGTAATTGTCTTGGCATTTACTCATGTAGCCAGAAATATCTAGACTGAGTTCATCTCTTGCCATAGATTTATACGGTAATTATTAGTAATCTACTACAATAGTGGTATTTTACTGGACTTTTTAACGACAGTAACTACGCACTTGCAAAGGTATGCACACGGGTCTCGGTATTCTGAGCACCCCTGGGGTGATGCCAAAACAGCTTATCTGGACGACCCCCGGGTTACGTCTAAGGGCATCACGTGCGGTTTTTTTTTTTTTTGTAGGGAGCGTCCACGTACAAGAGACAACAGATTGTGTGCCCGGCAGTGATGAAGGTTAACAGACGCCTGGGTCAAATTGACACTGAGGTCTCTACTGAGCGGCTCGCGGCATAAACAATATCGGGCGGACGAAGATTGTCCTCATGACAGTTAAATAAACTTGTGTTCTGAGAAAAACGAGCACCAGCCATCCACATCCACTAATGCATGACCAAGTTCATCGTGACTAGGCCCTTCGTGGTCGAATTGTCAGAGCGCTAGCACAGCGTAGTGATATAGGTGCCTGTTACCAATGTGGCCGCCCACCAGATCTTGACCAGATCCAGGTCAAGTCGGCTTCCTCTCCGTTTGTACGAGTGAAGGTCTGTCAGCAATATTTGGATGGTCATGAGGTTCCCTTCCCGGCTTCCTTCGACCATAATGATGGCTGCCGTTGTGAAATATACTCTTGGGTATGGCGTAAAGCAGCAATCATATAAATAAATGACGTTAATCATGCGTCCCAAATACACGTTACCACACAATACAATAAGCCATAAATAAGCTGGCTGTCCAGTTGAGATAATTATTGCTGTAATATCGTGTACAAGTGTGTATAGCACCACAACAGTTATGTGCACCTGTAATGGCTGCGTTCATATAGCACTATGGTCGATCGATGTTCACTGTCAATACAAACTTCACTGCGCCTTTTACATACGAAGCTTCGTGTTCCTTTCTTACATATTTTGGCGACGAGGATGGGATCTGTGGTATAGGTTATACTATCGATGGCTTCGCACGCCAAAATCGAGGAATTCGATGAAAAGGTGAGCGGCAGTTGGACTGCATACATTAAACGATTAGAACATTACCTCACTGCTAATGACACTGAAGATGAAAAAGCGCTCAATTCTACTCAGTATTTGTGGAGGGAGGACTTATAAACTCATAAGGAATTTAGTTGCACATGAAAACCCTGGCGCAAAAACGTTTAACGAACCGGTGATCACCACGATCCCTCGCCATCAGCGCATGTTCAGAGATGCAAATTCAACAGTCGAGTAAGGGCCACGGGCAAGTCAGTTGCTGTGTTTGTGTCTGAATTACGTCGACTTTCTAAACATATGATGATATGTTAAGAGACAGGCTGACATGTAGAGGGAAAGAAGATACATAGGACCTCCAACACACTCAGCAATCCACACAACCTGTAAAATAAACAAAAGTCAATAAAATTCCGGCTAAAACAAGTAAAACTTCGTTTACAGTATGCTCTCGCTGTACGGGAAATCACGAGCCATCTACATGTCGTAACATCCATTCAACCTGTGGTTTCTGTCAGAAAAGGGGACACATTGACCAGGTCTGTTTGGAACAAACAACACGGTGGTAATGGCCATCTACACGTCGCCATACCCATTCAACGTGTGTTTTTTGTTAGAAATGGGGACACATTGACAAGACCTGTTTGGAACAAACAGCAACGTGGTAATAATCCTGGTCAAGCGAAACAAAGTCACTCAAAGCCGTCAGACCATAACAAAAATAAATGCCGTCGAAAACCACAGCAAGCCAATCTTGTAAAACGCGAGGCCAAATCTGTCGGGGAAGACGAGGACGTCTATACAGTGTTAAGCCTTCAGCGCGATTGGAACAAGAAACCATATCAGACACTGGATCATCATTTACTGTGCTGGATGAAAAGACATACAACCAGCTGAAAACTGGGACACTCCAGAAATCCAAAGTTAAACTCAGGATATACACAGGGGAGGAAATTCCAGTATTAGGTACAGTTGTGGTCTAGGTATCATACAATGGACAATCCGCTAACCTTATAGCAGTTGTCACTAAAGGCAACAGTTCCAACGTGCTAGGCAAAGACTGGTTAAGTCAAATCAGATTGAACTGGAGAGACATTTCTGAAATAAATAAAAAATCAGTTACAGCAGGAACTGTGTTGGACAAGTATCCTGACCTCTTCAAAGAGGGATTAGGCACCTTTAAGAGAGTTAAGGCCAAGATAACTGTGGAGAAAAATGCTTAGCCTAACTTCTTCAGACCAAGACCACTACCGTATGTCTTACTTGAGAAAACTGATCTGGAATTGTACAGATTTCAGTCAGAAGAGGCAATAGTAGTACCAGTAATGAAGAGAGACAAATCTATCCCCATATGTGGAAACTAAAAACAAACAGTTAATCTAGTTTCCAAATTGGACGGCTATCCAATTCCTAGCGCTAAAGATTTGTATGCTACAGTTTACAAAGTTAAACCTCTCTCGAGGCTACCAACAGATGTTACCGGACGAAGATTCTAAATAATCTTTATTCAGCACAATTAACACTCAGGGGTTATTTCAGTATAACCGACTACCATATAGGATGCCCAGTGCAGTTCTAATTTTCCAGAGAACGATGGAAAATCCTTAAGTTAAAAGGATTGTCATAGTCTTCAGATGTGTTAGTCCACTTCGACCCAAGCAACCCTTGGTATTGGGCTGTGATGCGTCACCATAAGAAATTGGGGCAATGCTCTCTCACAAAATGGCGGACGGAACAGAGTGACCCATTGGCTTCATGTTGCGCACACTCATGAATCATCAATTTCTTTATGGGCGACATTTTACCATAATGAGTGACCACAAACCATTACTTGGACTGTTGAAAGAAACCAAGGGAATACCAGCTATGACAGCAGCACATATTCAGCTATGGGTATTGACCTTGTCAGCCTAGGACTATGAGTTGGTCTTCAAATCTGGTGAGTCAAATGCAAACGCAGATGCTTTAAGTCGTTTGCCATGTCCTGATTCATCAGGCGGTAAAAATCCACCAATCCCAGGACAGAACATTTTACTCATGGGACATCTGGACATTCATGGACCTGTAAGCCCAAAACAAGTCAAACCATGGTCTCAGCGTTGTCCAGAGAACTCAAATCTGTTCTTCAGGGTTGGCTAGATAAATGCCAGGAAGCAAACTTGCAACCGTTTTTCACAAGACGGACACAACTCCATGTACACAATGGTTGTCTTCTGTGTTGAGCACATGTCATTGTACCTCCACAGGGATGTCAACAGGTGATACAGCAACTTCATGTAACTCATCCAGGGATTTCTCGTATAAAAAACCTTGCCAGAAGCGATGTGTGGTGGCCCAATATGGACAATGAACTTGAAAACAAAGTCTGCAGTTGTACAGAGTGTCAACCATATGAGCGTACACTACAGGAAGCACCATTCCACCCATGGGAAAGTCCAGGTCGACCTCGGTCCAGAATTCACATCGATTATGGGGGACCATACATGGGAAAACATTTTCTCCTAGCAATAGATTCCTATACAACATGGCTGGAAATCTTGACAATCAATGGATCGACTAGTAGATCGACCATTGAGAAACTACAACAGTCCTTTGCCGAGATAAGATTATATCTCGGATTATGGCCGAGATAAAAGATGGTTCCCTTCAGGACAAACTGAATCCGTTAATTTTTCAGTCTAGAATCACTCCACAGGCAACAAGCTTGTCACGTGCTGAAATGTTGATAAATCGATGACTCATAAGCAATAGTAGCAGAGGACATACCATGATCGACATGCGAAAAGTCGCACTATATTGGAAAACAACATGGTCTGTGTTCACAATTATGGCAGAGGGAAGAAATGGATACCAGCAATTGTGCAGAAAAGAACACGACCAGACGGATGAATCTGTCGTTGACACCAAGACCGGATTCAATGGAATTAAGAGAATTGTAACATCGTGTATAAGCGCGTATAGCGCCACAACAGTTAATGTGCACATGTAATGACTGCGCTCATAGAGCACGACGCTTGATCGATGTTCACTGTCATTATAAACTTCACTGTGCCTTTTACACACGAAGCCTTGTGTGACTGTATTACAATTGCCAACCACAATAACCATAATTCTGTAGCTAATTTCCATCCAGTCATGATTTTACGGTTGAAGGTATGCACCGAGAAAGATGAGTAAAACGGTATCGCACTCAAACTACAATAGCAACATCGTGTTGCGACACAATAGAAAAAATAGTCATATCATATACACGGATACACAATAAGCTCATTATCATATCACATACACGGATATGCAATAAGCCCATTATCATATCACATACACGGATATGCAATAAGACCAATATCATATCACATACACTTGTACGCAATAAGCCCATTATCATATCACATACACGGATACGCAATAAGCCCATTATCATATCACATACACGGATATGCAATAAGACCAATATCATATCACATACACTTGTACGCAATAAGCCCATTATCATATCACATACACTTGTACGCAATAAGCCCATTATCATATCACATACACGGATATGCAATAAGCCCATTATCATATCACATACACGGATATGCAATAAGCCCATTATCATATCACATACACGGGTACGATAAAACCATTAAAATATGATGTTTTTATTTATTAAGTCAATGATCACGAGGCCCTTTTCCACAGTATCAACTGCCGATCCAACAGTTATATACGTATACTACAAGACTGGTCATTTACAAAAAAGCAAGGACAATTAAACAATTTTTAATACCTTCAAGGATACTTGACAAGAAAAATTTCCCAGCCTATAGCACAATAGCTAAGAACAAATACTACGTAAATATATCGAATTCGTCCTTTAATTTCAAGTATATATAAATAAGAATCTTCTCGACGCAAAAGACCTGATAGCTTTTCGATCTCCATTTCCCAATGTGTAGTTTTTACAGCATCGTGACAAAACCAGTCCTCACCGAGTCTCAGTAGGGATACTGTAAGCCGCAAGCCGGTACACGTCATTTACGCAAAGATACACGAGGAGAAAATTTGCCTCAAATCGCATTTAAGTCTGTTAATTCAAGGTGCAATAAAATAACTGACAACACATTCTTATATAACCCCGACTTCACCCCACCTTACCACCCCTCATCAACACACTCCACCCAACCAGCACCCATTCAGCTCCCTGGGCGGCTCAGGAGCTTCTAGTAAGCATAATGAAACCATGGACATTTCCTTTTCGGCTCTAAATGAAGGCTTGTGTATTAAAGAAGAGAGGTCAGCGTATTCTGTAACTATGTGACCTTACGGGAACTAAGTCGTTTATTTAAACAGTCTCGTCATAAAAGTGCCTGAAGCTAAAAATAAGCTTTAGATACTGAATGTCAAAGTCGTAACTCGTCTGTACTTTAGCGCTGGAGGGAAACTGAGCATGCGCACTGAAATGTAGACCTCCTGAAATGTCACAGCGCTATAAATAGACATGCCTAGAGGCTAGGCTGATTTCCTTGATATCTTCATCCTCTAAACTGACTTCTTGGATAATTCTTCAATTGGTATAGGCAGGCCTAGCATGGGATAGGTCACAAGTACGGAGTTTCTGAGCATGTACTTTTAACAACAGGGGCCGAATCTTGAATATACATGTAGCAAGCATTCTGGAAATATTGCTGTGGCAACATGTGTCCGCTACCTGTTTGAGTCTTTGGCAGTATGTGCCCCCTACCTGTCTGAGTCGCTGGCAATATGTGTTCCCTACCTGTCTGGGTGGTTGGTAATATGTGTCTCCTACCTGTTTGTGTCTCCTACCTGTTTGAGACGTTGGCAATATGTGTCTCCTACCTGTTTGAGACGTTGGCAAAATATGCGTCTCCTGCGTGTTTGAGACGTTGGCAATATGTGTTTCCTACCTGTTTGAGACGTTGGCAAAATATGTGTCTCCTACCTGTTTGTGTCTCCTACCTGTTTGAGACGTCAGAGTAATAAAAATGTCAACGTCTACAACAGAACAGAAATGACCAGAATTTTGTCGAAAATGGACGAAACGACTCCGTACTCGGCCTTAGCCTGTAATTTGTCTTAATGAAGCAATGTGCTAATTTTCAATATAGAAATTTTCAAACGGTCTGGAACAATGTGTTAAGTATAAAACAGAAAAAAACGGCCATACTTTTATCCAGATTTGACGAAAATTACAAAAACTCGACCTTGATCTGTAACTCGCCCAAGTGAAACTAAGTTTCCAACCAAAACGGTGAACTGTTTTCAAAAAAGTTCTGAAAGTTGCTCCGATCTGACAAAACGGACGGACGTGGGTGGCGGGGATATATTGAGGTCCATAAACAGCTCCTAGCATTATATATCCCGTTATGACATGGAATTATTTGTGCACCAGCTAATAGCTTTGTGTTTAAACGGTCACAAAAACAGTAAGCGGGCCAGAAATCTGAGAATGGTATGTTTTGTGCCCGTTGTATGGGATATATGTATAAATATATCTATGTATGTGTTGCTTATATATTATTTTCCCAGGATAACCCAAAACAAATGCGTGGAAAGGTCGGGATAACATATACAGTATACATAGACATCACTGTAACTCCATATTTGGGCCCTTTATTTTGCCATCATTAATTGGTAAGAAGATGTTATATTCTACAGGCACTGTATACACCTTTGCCAAGATATCAGCATTTCATGAATCGTATGTGAATAATATTGAGAGTGCTAGTGCCCAGTGAGTAGCCAATTGTTCCGTCATAAAGTTACATGTATAGAGATGAGTGGAACGTCATTGTACATGTGTCCATGATGATTATTTGTTTATTTATTTACTTGATTGGAGCATTAAGCGGTACTCCAGTATACCATTATTATAATATTACTTAATAGAATCATTATGGTGGGAGAAAATGGGGCTTAACCGAGGAAAACCCACGACCATCCGTAGATTGATGGCAGACCTTCCCAAGTACGACCAGGGAGGAAGCCAGTATATATGAGCTGGACTTGAAGGCATAGCAATCATATAAATTGATTGCAAGGGTCCTGGGCCCTTTGTGCTACGCTAGGATGCAAAAGCACTAGGCCACGGATGTCCCCTTGTCCTTGATGGACCTTTGAATTTTGAAAATATTTTTCATTCCTGCGCTCTGGCTGCTTGTGTGGCCTTGGAGACAATGAGGCACTGTTCAACGTTCGATAGAGACCACTTGTCCAGAGGCATATTGGTGAACTCAGACTGCCCACCAGCTGAAATGAATCTGTAAACCTGTATTAAACAGCCGCGATAGAATATAACGAATTCTTTGGACAGCATAAAATGAGTTTATAAGAGACTGTTGATTCTGACTGTGGTGGAGCGTTTTGTAGACAGGCTATGTGACGCCCGCGCTATCGTTTTAAGTGATTTTGGTTTGATGTCAAACTTAGCAATCTTTCAGTCACAAGGCGACGAAGGAGTACTTAGAGTGTATGTACGTGTAATGTACCCTCTTGTTTGCAGGGCGGACTTCCACCGTTCTTTTACCAATGCAGCTTCACTGAAACAACTTACCGAAATGAAGTAAGCTGCCCCACCTGAGCCATTATACTGATACGGGTCAACCAATGGTTGCACTATCCCCTTAAGTTAGCGAGGAAGTTACAACTTCTCTTTAAGGTTCTAGGTGTTGACAAGACCTAGGATTGGCCCTCTATTTTGGAAGAATTTTGGCTACGGTAACATAAATTCCAGCATATTGTAAAAGGAAGATAAACTGCCGACACAATGAGTTACCGTGAAGACTTCATCTCCAGGTGATAAACTGTCGTACCTATGTTGGCCTGTCAGGAAGTAAATACCATCATTTAGAGGTCAGGGGTTGTGGTGTATTCGCTGCCTGTTTTTGAAGGATTTAAGCAATCCATTTGCAGCTGGTGATATATGGATTGGAATTCATCCTCATAAATCTCATCACGATTGAGAATGAAATACACATACTGCAACCTTTCGCAAGTTTGCAAGGTGTTTATTCAAGCATATTCTGAAGATATTATTCTGTGTAGTCTGACAAAATTGTACTTTTTGTGAAGCTCTTACACTGGTCAACCCAGCCAATGTAGTTTTGTCTCTAAAATCAAATTTAAAATGTGCATATACTGCGCTGAAATTTGCTCTTTCAAATGTGAAATGGTTAGGAATTAGGGTAAGTCTGGGTGGTGTTGACAGGTTGTTGGTTAGCTAGCAGAAATTCTTACATGCTGTCACGGTAAAAAATATAACTCAAATAACCTGGGCCGTCTTGTCATAAACACAGTTATACTTTGAAAGACAAGAATTGACGGGACAATTTGCCGCCAGGCAGTACTTTATGTAAGCCGAACTGTGCTATCATTTGAAGACCAGGGCCGTTGGTATATATGCTGTTGTCCTTTCAAACATATGTGTTAAAAATCATTAAGAGACACAGGAAACGGTCCAGTTCAAGGTTAAATCAGTGCACACTCAAACTTGACTTGATAGCTG